>NW_015165251.1:896151-973869 GCF_001447785.1 Gekko japonicus
ATTGCCTTAGCCCTGCTGCTGGCCCAGCCTCCCCAATGCCTTTAAATTTAATCCCCCCCAACACCAGACAGGCCGGTGTCTGTCAGGTGTAGAAGCAGGGCCAGGGTATGAATGTTTATGGGGAGATAGTAAAGGACATTTCTCGGAGCCATTTCGATGCGTGCCTCCCTCATGAACCTGAAGAAATGTCCACCACATCACCAGTCCCTCACACCAACTGCCCCTCACACCTCTCACCTCTTACTGCCCCCAAGAAAGCTCCTGGCAAATGTCGAGCCAGATACACCAATGCTACAAGGAGGAGGCAACTTAGGAATGCAGCAAAGACATTTGCCCATAGTACTCCTGCAGTGCACTCAGCTGCACAGGCCAAGTACCAGCGAGATCACCCTGAGGTGGGGGGGGGAGTACATATGTCTCACTTCATTTCTTACACTACAGTCTTCTTTGTTAGAATTCCTACAACAAATGTCACATTTCAAACTTCACATCATCCGTATTATAACTGGATTTACGGAACTTAAATACCGTAGTGAAGCACAGGTAGCAGGCTAGTAGTACATATTGTACAATCACTCAGCTTGTTCCCAATCAGTGACTGGGCTCAGTTTAAGATATTGACTATCACATACAAAGCCCCTCATAGCCTTGGACCCTCATATCTGTGAGACCGCCTCTCACCCTATGCACCACCATGACAACCATGACCAAGGTCTTCTGTAGGTACCAGCCTGCAAATGGGCAAAATCAACAACTGCCCATACACGTGCCTTCTCTGTTGTGGCCCCCACCTTATGGAACGGTCTGCCCGAGGAGGTCAGGAAGGTGCCAACTCTTCTGGCTTTCCACAAACTACCAAAACTGAATTATTCAAGAGGTACGGTATTTCTACATAGGCAATAGAGTTGTACTGTACTAAATTATTCACAAAGTTACTTGTATAAATTATTAGGGAAAATAGCCTATACTAGTGTCCTTATCTTGCTGAAACTTAGGGTCCTTCTATGCAATTTTTGGATCATTTAATGTGTCATTTTAACACTTATGCTTTGCTTCAGTTCTGTTTTTAGATTTCTGGTTGGTTCCACAACCCTGATCCTATTATAGTATTTATTGAATATCCCATCCTGTCAATTGCATTGACTCACTGTGTTGTAATCTCTCTTGAGGAAGTGAGAAAAGAAGACTATGAATAACATAAATTTTAAAAAATGTGCCCTGACCTGGATAGCCCAGGCAAGCCCGATCTCAGAAGGTAAGCAGGGCTGACCCAGCCAAGTAATTGGAATGGAGAACTCCAAGGAATACCAGGGCTCAGGACACAGAAAGAGGGAGGCTATCAAGCCACCTCTCTGAAAAACGTCCAAGCCCCCAGTTGGGGTTGCCAGAAGTCACCATGATTTCCAAACATGGAAGCATACAAACACACACAAATACCCCCATAATCTGGTCATCAGGACCTTTAAGAATGTTAGGTGCTATGTAAAGTTCATGGCATCAAAACAGTATTTTTTTCTTGAGTGAAACAACATACAAATTTAAAATAACTCTTCTGAATAGGGAGACACCATCTCCCCACATATCATATTTATTATTTCTAATATTTGAAACTAATGTCACTCTCATTATCTTATTAAAGTAGCATTTATAATCAACATAATAAAAATCCAATTTCTCGCTAATTACAAGATCAAAATGTCAGAGCTCACCTTGTGCATCGTAATTTATTAAATCTTTATGCTTATATCATGTTTCAACTTTATACACGCATACAAATCTTGATGTGTTTTCAAGAGTCTTCTTCCAGAAATCTCATTCATCAACAAAATGCCAGAAAAACTGAGTAGACAATAGGTGGCAGTGTGAGAACAAGATGGCTTTCACTTTTGAAAAGAAATTTTTATCAGCCCAGGGCACTTTTACTGGCATTATTGTTTCCAGTACTCTGACATTTTCCCCTAACAACTACAGTGGAATATAAAATATTTTTGGAGCTGAAATGTGGATGTATAACTGTACATTCCTAAGGATGTGTGTGTAAAAGAAAGATTTCTGGGAGCCACATAGCCATTACACTAACATATCTCGCAGATATACCAGTGTAAATAGGGTTTACACTGGCACAGCCCTTCAGAGGTGCTATACCGCTGCAGCTGGCCACCATTGGGCAGGTGGCATAGGCTCCTGAACCAGTGCGGAAGTGGGCAGGCGGGAGGACGTGGCAAGAGTTAGTTGGCTCCCTAAACTATTCCAGCCTGGGAATGCTCCCCAACAGCATACCCCATAGATGACTATGCAAAGTCAAAATCCATCTCCCCCTCAGCAAGGCCCCACCCACAAGGTCTGGCAGAACACAGGATGCTGGCTACAGCTGCACCCAATCACCTCCTTTGCCAGTAGTGGCCAACCCCCCTTGCAGCACCACTGACTGCCCCCCAGCCCTAGATAAACTCCTGCCTAGATAAACTCATTAGGGAGGGCATGTGGTTTGGCACTCTGGCCCAGTGCTTCATGCGATGTGAACTTAGAGCATGTGGCATGACAGGAGAAAAACAGTTTCCTCAAGGTGTATGCATTTGTGATGATATTGCCTGAGCAGATAGATTTTGCAGGTTTTTGCTGAGCTTCAAAAACCTGCTAAACCTGTGTTACTTGAGATTACTGTAAAAAAAGAAATGTTTGTTCATGCTGTGGGGGAAAATTCCTATACGAGCTTGTGACAACCCCTTATCTGGGGAGGTCTGGTTTCCCTTTAAAAGTGTTCTTTATTTTGTTCTACTAGGGTATATCCGGCTGCCACCAGGAAATTTAAGGCTTTCCAAACCTTTATACTTTTACTTTTGTTATCACTGGGTAGGTAGGTCGCGTGTAAGGCTTATGGGGAACTATGTAGTACTGAGGAGGTTTTTATTTCAGAGTTGGATACTTGAATAAAAGAAGATTTATTGAAATAATTCATAAATAAAAGGGTAGAACAATGTAACCAGTAAGGTGAATCCTTTTAACAATTGCTTGGTGTCTCAGGTAACTCAGGTAAACTCAGGGATTTTCCAGGTAACTTTGTAACACTTTAACTCCAGGACATAGACGTAGACTGTTTCACTCCAGTCTGTCACTCAGACTTTCTTATAACCCTGAATAACATCAACAGACAGCTTAACTGCTTTCACCCCGAAATGCTTCTCACTTTTCTCATTCACAGAACTTAACTCCATGCTTCTCTCACAGACCTCAGAACTAACTAACTTATCAACTGTCTTTATCAACTGTCAAACCTGTAACTGTCACTCTTGACAGACATACATATTCATCCACTCAGAGCCACTTCCAAAACCCCTCCCCCCTCTGTCAATCACCAATCACACCACTCTTGTCTCTTCAACTACTCTAATATATCTCAGCCATGCAACCAAACTTTTAAAGACACACACACACACACAAAACAAGGAATCATTACAGAGCTTAATTAGAAAAGACAACAAACCAATCGCCCACTGATTTTTAAACTGCAGATAGAGGATGAAGTCAGAGGGAGGATTTGGACCAGGCCTTTGAAATATGTCGTAATCCTTTTCCTTGTGCCATTTTTTTTTCTTTTTGCAATCTTAAATGGTGTACCCTAGGGGTATGCATTTGGATATACCTGAGCCAAAAATATATCTGAAAAATACCTTATTGGTATTTTGGGGGCATATTCGGCATCTCAAATGTATCTAGAATTTTTTGGGGATACTGAAAAAATGGTCTAGAAACATCCCGAAAATATTCAGGATTAAACAGAAAGATGGTGAGCCAGCATTTGTAGGCTTCTGGGAACTCCCCCACCCACCCTCTCCCTTTGTTCCTGTGTCTCCCAGGGGTTTCTATAGGCTTGCCAGGCTGCTTGTGTCAGTTTCTCTGTTTCCTGTTCTTTTTTTTGGTGTCCCGTTTACTTTTCAGTGATGTGCAGTGCTTGCAAAAGCCCCCCAATTTGATTTGTTCTGCTGAGATTCTCTGGTTTGACATTAGTCCTGTTGAATTTGCACTGCCAGAGTAGCACTGGGTTATGCTTGGCATCTGTATACTGCCATTTGTTCTGTTGGACTTGCAATCCTACCCACCCTCACCTTGAATGTATTCTGCTGTGATTCTGCCATTTGACTTGGGTTTCAATGGGCTTTCATTGTCATAGTAGACCTGGGTTCTGCTGAGCTTCTGTACATTGCCATTGGTTTTGCTGGGCTTTGGAAAGTGCCCTCCCACCTTGAGTTTCCACTGCAGAGATTCTCTGGTTTGATTTTGGTTCTGTTTGGGTTGGCACATTGGCTTATGGTTCTACTGGGATTACTGGGTTCTACAATGGGCTTGTTGTTGATTCTTCCATAGGAGACATTTGACTAGTGATTGCTGCATGCAAGCATGGCTTTTGCCCTGGAAGCAGCTTGGAGGTTCTCCCCATAGGAAATAATGGAGGACTGCTGGGGGTACCCTATCAGGGGCCCATAGAATTAGACATGTTGGTCCAATTTACTTGAAATTTCTGGGTTATTTAAAGGACAGCCACCAGCAACATCTTTCCAATTTTGATTCCTGTATCTTTAAAAACAACTCCCCACCTGCCCAGAAAGTTTCCCCATGGGAGATCATGTACCTGAAGAACTTGGAAACTTGAACCCCCCCCCCCTCCAAAAACACACACCATATCCTGAATCCAAATACCAGTTAGGGAATTAGGGAATATTGGGAATACTGATATGTTCCAGTTCCAATATACCTGTACCGCAAGTATGCCTGTGTGAGATTGCAAAATTGATATTGCAAAAATGGAATGGGGAAAAGGATTAGCATTCCCTCTTCCTGGTGCTGCATCTCTCATCTGTTTATTTTGCATTTAAGCCCTACTGTCCTTTCTAATCTGTTGACAACTACTGTCTGTCTTCAGCCTCCAGCCCACAGATGTGTAACAGCTCAATTAGACAGGCCAAAATTTTATTTATTTATTTATTTATTTATTACTTCAACTTTTACCCCGCCCTCCCCGCCAAGGCAGGCTCAGGGCGGCTTACACAAAACCAATAAAACAATATACATCTCAATTTAAAATACATAATAAACAAAAGGGAGAAGTGAGGGTGAAATGCATAATAGTTATTTCTTAGAAGAAGCCACATCATACCATAACCATACTTGGTTTAGGGGGAAAGGGTTCTTAGGCTGCGGTCACACGGAGCATTAGCCACGCTACTGAGACGGATGATAGGTGGATTTTTCCGGGCACGATCACACCGCAACATCTGGGAAACGTAGAGCTCCCATGGCAAACCCGAGGCTTAGTACCTCTGAGGTACTAGTTTCCGGAAACCGCGGGGCAAGGGCTGGCGTCTGATCGCATTTCCGGTGGTAGTCCGTGGCATCCGGCTTCCGCCCATGTCCTGTCGCAAACAGGTTCCCCCCCAAGTCTCCACAGGATGCGCACAAACACCCAACGGCGCATGCGCATGAAGAGAAAAGCGAAAGTTCTGTTGCTCCGCAGAATCACGCATGCCGTTGGTGAGATCGCGCCACTTCTTTGCCGCACTGCAGGATCATTGTGTGATCGCCACCTCCCCCCAAACCACGGGATGTCGGTTGAACGTGGGATCCGGCGGCTGCGCATTAGTTTGGTCCGGGGCAAACAGCCACGCTCCCCCCCCCTGCATTTTCCAGCCCATGTGACTGGGGCCGTAGTTTACATTAGGTATACTAGAAGTTCACAGTATGGGAACAAGTGAAATCCAGTAGTAGACTACATTTATTTTTTTTCCAAAATTGTATTTCCCTATAACCAGGAAAACAAATTTTCATTTGAGGCAATGAGAGGCTGTGTTACAAAATGCTATCGTCTTCAGGCTGCAATCCTAAGAACATTTTCCTGGGAGTAAGCTTCATGGAATAAAATGGGGCTTACTTCTGAGAAGACCAGTTGCGGTAACTCCCATGAATACTTGGTAGTTTGTGGATTGGATTCTCTGTCAGCAGTGACATACCAACACAAAGATCAAAAGAAAATACCTGTGTTTGCTTTATAATAGTCATGAGGCTGTCTTCTGGTAAGACCTAAAAAAAGTTTTGTTTGTATATCTTCAGGACTAAGATGTAGTGCAGAGATCTGACTTTAAGATCAAAGACTGACGTTTCACCTGCAACATCAGGTTTCCCCAATTCCAAGAAAGACCCCACTTGTTTAAGGGAAAGGATTTGATTTTTCTGTGTACTGGAAAATGGAAGATGCCTCAAGCAAGCCCCAAGCAACTCACTAGATACACTCATTTACTGAAACTGAGCCAGGGCTGATCACTTTTTGTATTTTGCTTGAAGGAAGATGAATTCTGTTTGACACAAACAGACAATTACATTCTACACACTACTTTCCCCTCCCAGCATCACAGCTCCAGGTCCCCCTTTGAATAGATTTACAAGGCAGATAATTCCCATGGGATTAGTAGACAGGCCTAGAGGTGATGGTACCATTCCTCTACTTTGGTCCTTACTGCTCCATGTGTAATCTTCTATTCCTTTGCCCCCTTGATCTCCTGCTTCTCTTCTTACTAACACACACACAAACACACATACTTTTTTACACAAATATTCACTAAGACAGGATCTGGGGAGATGTTTTTAGGTGAATTCTAAAGCATCCCATGACATGATGACATCATTTCTGGTTACATAGCCAGTTGTGGTGCCTGAAGATCACTGTTCAGGTAAGTCCCAGCCCTAAAGTCTTCCAGGGGTTTCCAGCCAAAGGCTGGCAGTCCTGTTGTTTACTGTGGTAGGCAACTTCTGCTGCTGCTTTGTGGAGCAGTGGGGGAAAAATGGGGAGGACTTGTGTGGGGCAATGCTGGAATGTCATTTCTGGGTATGTACCCATAAGTGATGTCACTGCATCAATAGATTGTCTAGGATTTTCCTAGAGCATTGTCCTGCACTGTGATGTCATTTCTGGGTAAGTACCCAAAAGTGACCATGTGGCATTGCCCCACCTCAATTTCCTATCTCTCCATCCTCTTGAAGCTCCTAGGGGTTGCCAGCCAAGGACTGGCAATCTTTCAATGAGCTCATAGAATAAACATGATCATTTTCTGTTGTGGGACGTTTTGACATAAGGGAACATTCCAAAATGTATTCCTTCACCTTCAGGCTGAAGTTGTCCAGTCCATTTTTCTACCTCTGACTCTGCCATTTCATGCACCAGCCCTTAGCTTATTGTAACACTCAGCCTTTCAAGACAGTATGGAAACATCAACCAATGCCAGATGTACAGGCAAGGATACCATTAATAGAAGCCTGCCAGAATGACTATACAGAACCAGTCTTATACCAATTTATAGCCACTCAGCTTCCAGATTTAGTTCAAAAGAACTGTCTAATGTGTGACAGGCTGGCTGTGAATAGCTTTGAGGATGAACACCTTCACTTGGGCCCAGAAGCCTACTAGCAGCCAGTAAAAGTGGCACAAATCTGGTTGACTATATGTTTGCCTGCCCACATGTACCAAAACAGAGAAAGGAATCCAGCCAGAAGAATACTAGAGAAGAATATAGAGAAAGGAATCCAGCCAGAAGAATACTACTAAATCATCAAACTACTGTAGTCTACATACTCAACACATCCTTTCCCAGGCGGACGGCAAACATTTTGATGATTTAGGATGAAGAATGTAGTGTCTGAGAGACAGATGAGATTTTTTCTATAAGAAAATACACTGTTCAGAAGAAGTGCTTACTATGAAATGGAACATTATTCCGGAAAGTTTCATTAACGTCTATGAAGAACTACTATGATTCCATCTATGACGAGCTTTATATTTGAACTTTTATGAAATATATCAGAGCTTTAAGCACTTTTGTTTCCAGTTTTCTATTTGGATCTTCTCTAGTATTGCCCACATATATCAACATTTTGAGGGTTGCAGTTGGTAAAGGTCCGAAGCTTAATGGGTTTATCCCATCCATTAGATGGATTCACTAGCTCCTTTCCGTTTCGTAATTGCTTTCTTTTTCAAAGGTGGAACTGTTCCTCATCTGCAAACTAATGCCAAATACAGCACACATACACTGCCTCCTTAGCATTTAATGTTTCCAGCTATCAACATTACAGTGTTGGGTAAACAATGGGAGTCACCTGAGTTCTTGGCAGAAACCCAGAAGAAAGGTCTGGTGAGATGTGAGTCCAGATAAGACAGTTGTTCTGCTTGAGTGGTAAGCATATATTATTGAACTATGAGATGTGACTTTTGATTAGAAAGTGCTTTCACTTGTTGGACTAGCACAACACTGTAATGCTGAATAACTGGAGACATTAAATGCTTTGTAGTCCCTGGTGCCGTCATAGCCTTAAAAAAAAGACAGACAATTCTGCCTTTTTTTCTTTAAAACACTAATAACAGCATGTGTGTCTCTATTTCCAACTAGTAACCCAGTAGGATTTCCCTCCCTGTGTGTCCCTGACCCAAATCAAAGCTTCATGCAAATGTGTTTTGAGTTTAAGGACCCATGGTCTCCATCTGGTCTTGTTTGACCTAAATACCAAACACTTGGGGTTTTTCATGGGATGGGAGAGTTGTATAGGGTGCAAATTATCCTGCAATCCACTTTGCATCACACTCATTCCCCACTTTGGAGGGACCTGAAGTATTTCTAGCATTTTCAAAGGACATTTTATCTATATCATCTATGTCTATGTCACAGTGATTAATGTTCTCTAATCTATAGTATTCTGAGAAACAGAAAATAGAAACACCAATCAGGGGACATATGCCACCTCCTTGAAGCATCTGTGATCTCAACATCTTGCTCTCCTTTTTTATTGTACTTTGTAATGGGAACAACAGCAGCAGCAATTTCCCTGTTGAACTTGGCATAAAGAATAAATTGCCTGTAATTGTGTGTTAGGCTTTGTGTTCTGTCCCCCACGTATTTCAGAGAGCTGAGCAGTATGGTCGTTGAAACAAACTAATTTCTTTATTTTAAAATGGGTTTGTTCAAAGCAGCTGATAATAAACAGCAAGTTAAAATCACAATAGAACAGCAAAGATCAACAATAAACCCAAGCTTTACAAGCCCAGCAAAGAAACAACAGCTTGTTCTCCAAATTCTCACAAAAATGTCCTTCAAAAGTGAAACACTTTTTATGCTTATTGAAAAGGGAGAACCAGCTATTCCAAAAAATCAATGAAGGCTCAAGCCTTCACTGAGGCCAGCTGGACTTAGCAACATGATGGAACACCTAAGAAAGAACTTATCTGCTAACCCAAGTTGTGGGCTCCCTCCTATTGCTTGTCTCAAGACAAAACTAAAACCAGGTCCATTCACGGGGTGGAGTACGCTGGGGGTTTATGGGAAACCAGCCTGGGTTACAGGTTCAATACCATGATATGCTTTGCTTACGTCATTGCAGATTTCCCCCCTTTCAATGTAGTCTGTAGTCTTTCACCCAGTCTGTATAAATATGGTTCCCCAAAGTGGTATATTTTTCTTTCATGCCATGATGATTGGGGGGTGGGGGTGGGGGTGGAGAATCTAACTGGTCAGCAATGGAAGCAGGAAACTGAGGTTTGTATGAAGAGAAAAATGTAATTAAACAAGGCATGCTTGATTTGGGAAACAATGGCAAATTGCCCCCTCCAATGAAAAGGTGTTGTTGTGGGGGGTGGCAGCTCTGGAATGGGCAAAGCCTTAGCTATCACTGAGGCGGTGGATCTGTGTCTGGTTGGCATCAGACTCCATTTGGCATGTTTTTTGCATGGTTGAATATTCTTCCATACAACAAAGCCTAGCCAATGTACCCCGCTGCACTTATAAAAGCTAGATGTTAAGGTGAAGGCTAGTTTGGAGCCTGTCCCCCTGCTGCACTAGTTTTCTGTTCACTGGGTTTTTTTTCTTTGTATGGAGAACCATTCAGTTGTGTGAGTCCTCATCCACAGTGGTGCAGCTCAAACACAAATTTACCTCCTCAGAGCCTCGCTGCATGTTAGAAAGATTGACAGCAACACAAGACCTGTGAATCCAGAGTGTGATGGGAGTTTTGTGCCTCCCAAATGTACACCAGCCCTTTTCTGCTCATGACTACAGTGCATGCAGAGAGACAGTTTCAGCCCCTCCCCCTGCAGTGTTTTTACACACTCAAAGCACCCTGTGTAGCCACAATTGGCTCCAGTGTGGAAATTACATATAGGTCCCGGTCACACGGGCAGGAAACTGCGGGGGGGAAATGTGACTGTTAGTCCCGGGGCTAAAAACCGTGCGGTTGCTCAAGCAGACCTACCTATCGAGGTCCTGTGGAGGTCCCGTGGTAGGGGGGATGTGCCGATCACTCCACAGTCCTGCAGTGCGGCAAAGAAGTGGGGCGCAGGGCAAACGGGTTGGTTGTTTTTTTTTTTTAAACTCAAATTGTGCGATGCTCCCTTGGGTGTGTGTGCGCATCTGTGGAGACTTTGAAAAAAAAACCTTTTTCCGAGGGGACATGGGCAGGCGCCGGAACAACCTCCGGAAACGCGATCAGACGCCCGCCCTTGCCCCGCGGTTTCAGGAAACTAGTACCTCCGAGGTACTAGTTTTTTACTGCGTGTCTTGGGCAGGAAGCCTCAGTTGCGCCACGGAAGCCCGACGCTTCCCAGATGTGCCGGTGAGATCGTGCCCGGAAACTTCACCTATCTTCCATCCCTCTAGCGTGGCTAATGCTCCGTGTGACCGGGGCCATAGTCATTTAAGTAACATGCTTTTTGCAAGGGAGTGTCAGGCTCTCTGTGCATTTTGTGGTTTACAGCTGGCTTTTCATTGAGAGAGGAGGCTCCTCTCTCTTCCCCTCTTTGAAGTGCCTGGGGCTTGTAACCTCGCAATGCCAAATGTCCTGGCTTCTCAAATGTCTGTGATCCTGTTTCCTGGCTATGTAAGGCTACCTGCCTATCCGGACTAGGGGGGGAAGCTGATGGTTAGTTCTGGTGGGCAAAATACCAGGGGGTGATTGGGTCCTGATCTTTAGTGCCCTTACTTGAATTCCCTATATCTGTAACCTTCGTGCATTTAACTTCAGTTCTAAGAATAGGAATGTCGAGGATGGTATCTATCAACTGTCTCAATAAAATTAGCTTTCTACAAACTGGCTGGTGTTGAGAACTGATTTAACCAGGAACCTGACAGGGGTCCCTGCCACATGGCAGAAAAAACCCGGGCAAAGTGAGGCTAATCAGAGCCGCACCAAAATAGAGACGCCATGGCGGGATCTCACGGATCCCCTGAGCCGCGGCGCCGTTAAGAACATAAGAACATAAGAGATGCCAATGTTGGATCAGGCCAAAGGCCCATCCAGTCCAACACTCTGTATCACACAGTGGCCAGAAATACCAGATGCCGGGGAGGAAAAAATCAGATGCCAGGGAGGAAGCCACGGTCGGGAGGGGGAGGCTGCTGAACTGCGCATGTCTGAGCATGCGCAGTTTGGCCAGGAGCTGGGGATGCGCTGGCGGAAGGACGCACCAGCGATCCCACAGCCGGCCTTGATGCGGACTTGCCGGAAGAACCACCTCGGTAGGTGATTTATTTTTGCCGCGGCGTTTTGGGCGGAAGGGCTGGATCGGGGACAGGTGCGCAATGCTTCCCAGATGTTGCGGTGGGATCGCACCCATTTTCTCTGCCCCCAATCCGTCCCTCTCCCGGCCCAAAACCTCTTGTGTGACCGGGGCCAGGGAGCCCCTTGTGGTTGCACAGGGCAGTTTGATGTAAAACCAGCATGGGCATGGGAAGGCTGAAGTTGCTTCTCCCCACATGATGCAATGGCTAGCAGGAAGGGCCAGGAATGAAATCCCCATTGCAGGTCTGATACAAAGTCCTCGGGCTATTTGCCAACAACTGGAGAACTTTGTAAATCTATAGTGAGGCTGTTTGGTGGGAACTAGGTCAAGGAGAAAATGAGGCATTTTGTCTTTGTTTGGAGTTGGCTTCTGTGATGTACTGAATGATGCATTTTAATGCTATTGCCATAATGTAAGTAGTGCTTTGAGCTTTGTTTGGTTAAAAAGCACTCATAAAATGAAATGTGAAAGTTTGGATTTGGATTCTGAATGCTTGCTGAACCTTGAATTTGTTAAATTGTATTTCAGCTCTGATGTGAATATAACTCCGAATGCTGCATCCTGTTGATTTTTTAAGGTAACAGAAGAGACAGCCCTTAAAAGGGGGGATTTAAAAAGATAAAGTAAGCACCCTTTGCATTTCCTCTCAGAGAGCAGCTGTAGAGAGTGCTAGATGTGGAAAGGATCTATCCTCATAGCCATCTGTTAAGCAAGGCAGCATAATATGGAAGTCTTATCGTCAACTTCTCAGACTAGCCAACCCTGCGACTGATTTCATTTGGTTCTTGCTGGAGGATTTGTCACAACCTGCCTTCACAGCTGGGATTCAGACTCAAATCAATTTGTTTTTCAAATGCTTGATGACTCACATCGCTTATTTTGTATTTGTCATTTTTTCTGAAAAGCAAATTCTCACTTGGAATTAGAGGGCTGAACTGACAGCCTAGGAAAAGGAAGGGGTCTTTATCTCACCTCTGCTGTTATTATTATATATATGAGCTAGGCTGGCATAAACCTAGGTAGGATCACACGATTAAACACCTCAAAGCAAGGACAAGCAAAATCAAGCCCTTCCTAGTCACAGTGTTAGGCACAATTGTTATCTGTGCGCTGCAACATGAGTTAATAAAAAGGACTCAACAGAAAATCCTCCCAGCAGTTCCCATTCACTGTTTATTAATTGGAGGCTCACCATATTTAAAGGTCTACTTCCTTTTCTATCTTCCTCACCCCAACAATAGTAACTGTATGAACTTGGTATAAAGGCTGTAGATGTACTGACCTTTGTGTGCCTCAGTTTTCAGATTTAAAAAGGGGGGATTTCAAGAGGATATCCTGGTTGAACACCCCTCCTGTAACAGTCTGCTTTCTAATGTCTGTTCTCAGCCTGTTTTCTGTGATTTGGAACCAGTTTTATGGTATTTTTTCCTTCTTTGGATCGCCAAGGAATATGTAACACAATTGGGCTGGGTTGTCACCAATATGTGGATAATACGTAGCTCTGTCTCATGCTTCCAGGAGATCCCAGGGAGGCTGTGGAAACTGTGAACTAGAGATATACGTTTAGATACTTCTGATCAGAATATAAATACCCTATCATTTCCCCCCTGTATTTATCTGGGTATCTGGAGCACTATTCCAGCTTCTCAGAATACCAGTGATGTATTGAGCCTGAACTGTACTTGCAAAAGGACTGAGCTTGCGGATGCATAACAATAGATTGCTAGTATCCTAGAATGGACCAGTAGGGAGACAGGGATCCTGGAGCAAACCAATTGGGAAACAATAGAGTGTAAATAGCCGATCGTTGGGAGTGGGGTGTGTTTGGGTGTAACCCTTTTCAGGCATAAATACCTGGCTTCTGCCAGGGATTGCAGTCTTCTTTCTCTTGCTGGATCACTAATAAACTATGAGCTGATCACTTCTACGCGTCTGAACCCAGTATATTTCAACCAGCAATTGGGTCCCAAATGTGAGAATATATAGGAATATCCAGGGTCAGTATTTTAAAGCTCCTGGGACTGTTTTCCATCCATTTAATAGGTTTTCTGGGCAACGGTGAGGGATGCAGTTCTTCCAGGCATTCAGATGTTAGGGGAAGCACTAACACTATATATCCAGCCATGATGAGTCTCTCACAGCCTTCCATGGTTCTCTGAGCATGGGCAAGAGGGTAAAAAACATGACTAGCTGCAGCTTGCTTCCACTTCAGGTAGAGTTGTCAACCTCCAGGTGGGGCCTGGAGATCTCCTGGAATTATAATTGATCTCCAGGCCACAGAGACCAGTCCCCCTGGAAACAAAAGCTGCTTTGGAGAGTTGAACTTAGGGCTGCCAAGTCCCCCGGGGGGGGGGGCGGGGAAATCCCCGCCCGGGAGGCCCGTTTCCCGGCGCTGCCGGATCGGGCACCGGGGGGAACCCCACCCCCAAAGCACGTCACACAGAAGTGACGTAAGCACGTCCGGGATGTTGGGGGCGGGGCCACAATCATCCGAGGGAAAAATCTATGGGTTTCACTTGGCTGATTTTGGCCCCGCCCCCAACGTCCCGGATGTGCTTACGTCACTTCCGTGTGATGTGCTTGCGGCGTGCGCGCTTTGCGCACACACGAAGACTCCCGGAGCAAGCCGGGACTCCCCTGCTCCAGGAGGGGTGAGTACTTGGCAACCTTAGTTGAACTCCCTCCCTCTTCAAACCCCATCCCCCTCAGTCTCCAGTAATCTCCTAAACCAGTATTGGCAAATGTAATTTCAGGGCTAGATTTTTTGGAGTTCCATCTGTTCCTGCTCCTGCTGCTCTGGTCCTATCTGTGCTTTGGATTAATTCTGTGGATATCTTCAGGACTGGTTTGGCCACAGTGGACTTTGTTTTAAAATATTATTTAAACTATTATTTCAAGGGTTTTTTGTGTTTTCTTGTTTTTATCTGTGGGGTTGTATGGGGGGGGGATTCTGTTTCTTTTAAAAATATTTTTCCTTGGTTATATTTTACACCATTTTAAAAAGGTGTGGTCCATTGTCATGCTCCCAACAGCATGGCCAGAAGAAAACACAGCTAATTCAGGAGAAATGCCAGGATGCCAGTGAAAGGGTGGGGCCTACTCTGGCCATCTGCACCATCAAAAGAGGACCATGTGCCTGAGGACAAGGGAGAGGATAAGGCAGCAAAGAGGTCTCAGAGAGGGAGCAGATGCGACACCAGGCCAGGACAAGTCAACCACAATACCTGTGGTGGGTTGTGATGGGGTGTCAGGGAGTGGGAGAAGCCCAAGAGTCTGGCAGCAAAGGCCTGGGGACCAGTGGGGAAGGAGCAGGGGAGGAGCAGGCACCAGGAGGTAGAGGATGGGCCTCCCAGCCGGGCAGTGGCCAAGAACGAGGGCCTCTGGTCTGAAGGCAGCCTCCAGTGGGAAAGTGACCCAGGGATTTTCTGCATGGGGTTTTCCCATCAGTTCTGGTCTCATACTGCTTTTGTTTATCCTCTGCATGCCTTTTTGTTCTTTTAGTTTTCACTTCAGTCCCCACCCTGGGGGGGTTGTCCTGCTTTTTTGCAGCCACTTGTACTGTGATGTTATTCTGGATGCTAATGTTGTCAGCCTTTTCCTAGTGTGTAAAGTTTCTATCAGTTTTCTTTGCTGCAACCACCTCCAGCCCACTTTTCAATGATTGGACTTTTGTCATTGTTAAACCACTCCCTCTCCACCCCACCCCAGGAGTGATTTTCATTTTTAAAGGCCCTAAAATATTGATATAATGTTGAAGTGCTGATAGTTTAAGCAGGTTGTCTGAATTCCCAGCTTTTGTTAAAAAAATTAAGTCTCTATTCCTTTCTCTCATGAAGATATAAGGAAAAAGGCATATCTCTGCGAGGGAAGGAGATAGAAACTTACTTTTTAAAAATGAAAGCTGGTAATTCAGAAAACCTGCTTAAGCTATCAGTACAATATTACAGTGTTATACTGATATTTTGAAGCCTTTAAAAGAAGCAAGGGGGTGTGTGCTCTGACACCACCAATAAGGACACCAATGCCCTCCCTTGAAAATCCTCATTATTTAAGCTACATGCAGAAGAAAATAAACTGACTCCACAACTGTAAAAATACACAGGGGGCAGATGTGCAGAAGACCCATGCCCAAACTGATTCCAGTGCTTGTGGATCAAGAAAATCAGGAGTAACTCCAGGGGCCTTAATAAACTTGTTCTGTTTTATTGGGTTCTCTTCTCTTGACTTGTCGCAGAACTTTTAACTACTTTGCACTTTTTATAATATGTCTTTTTAAAAGCTTGTTTAAATAGTTTTAATTTTTCGCTCCCTTGGGGACTCTACATTACATGGAAAGGCAGCGTAAAATATGTTAAATAAAAAAATATTGACAACATAATGACATCGGTTTCATGTAACCAAACCAGTTTGGTTCTGTGACATAATTTTGTTGTTGTTGTTCAGTCACACAGTCGAGTCCGACTCTTTGAGACCCCATGGACTATATCATGCCAGGCCCTCCTGTCTTCCACCGTCCTTCGAAGTTTGCTCAGTTTCATGTTCGTTGCATCGATAACACTGTCTAACCATCTCATCCTTTGCCATCCCCTTCTTCTTTTACCTTCAATCAGTCCCAGCATCAGGGTCTTCTCCAGTGAGTGCTCCCTTCTCATTTGGTGGCCAAAGTATTTGAGCTTCAGCTTCAGTATCTGGCCTTCCAGGGAACAGTCAGGGTTGATTTCCTTTAGGATTGACTGATTGGATCCCCTTGCAGTCCAAGGGACTCTCAAGAGTCTTCTCCAGCATGAGGAGATCTGGTTCCGGTTTCGCTGAGAATGGACGTTTGCAGCGCCAACTGCCTATCTACTTTACTTCTTTTAGCCTTTTAGGGGCTTTTTCCACACACCCCTTTCTGGTATTCCCTCGGAGGTGGAAACCGCAAGCAAGAGGCTTTCTTTTTCCATATTCAAGATAGACAGGCAACCGTCTTGGGGTGATATGGAACACTTTGAAGCGGAAGGCTATTAAGAATGCTCGTCAGACGCCGAGCTCAAGATGCAACCTATGGGAGAGTCCCTCATTGTTTAGCTGAGATCTCATCTCATTTGTGCTGAACTTTACTACAGCCACCTTGGTGAAAGAAAAGGATAAGCTGTACTCAACACGATGAGCAGTACATTATGGGAACTGCCATTTTGACCTTGGCTGCAGGATTCTTGTTGCTAGGCCACTATTGAATGAAGAAGTCCATTAAGATGAAGATAATTGGAAAGCAGGACTTTGAGCCTGTTAAGTATTATTGGGCACGCTTAGGCTGCTGCAAGGCTCCGGTTGTGCTGCAAAAAAAGCCATTTGGCAGATGATATATGTATGCGTGTGTATTCAGCATCAAAGATCAGGTGCGCTCACCTTAGTCAGTTGGATCTGAACATGAACAAGGAGCAGGTGAAGCTATAGCATCAGGAGCTAATTCACAGGGGCGGTGATAGCGAACTAGGAGTCTGTGAAACAAATCTTGACTGAAAGCCATAAGCCCTTAGAGGGCCTTTAAGTTTTTACATAGGCTACAATCAGGTGAACTGTGATCCAATGTCATTGCTGTTGGCCTGTGGATTTAAAATGCAGGTTCAGACAGTAACATCTGTCTCCCATTCCCCAGTCGTTGGCACCCCATTCTCACCTATCTTCAAGTTGGAGTTATTTAACACTGGGAAAAGTTAGGTCTTTGTGGATGTTAGCGTTTTCACCCTGCATTTCTGGATGTCTGATCAATCCATTGTGCTCCCAAGCCATTTGGGAAGTTTGATCTCACACTTCCATCTTCGCGCCATTTTAAACATTCAGTTAGCAATGTGTGCTTAATTGGATCTTTGCCCCAGGGTTGTGCATCACTGCTTGTGTGTTTCTGCACCCAAACATTCTGTCAAGATTGGGAGCCCTCGGGGGAATTGTTTTTGAGCAACAAATCCCCCCTTCTCCTGTTTCTTGGGGTTGGAAAGCCATGAAGACAGTTCCTAGTTAGACTCCCATATCGGCAGAGAACCTGGGGAGGCTGGCATCCCTAATACACAGAGACTGTAAAGCTGGAAAAATTAAAAAACCCAGGCAGCCTTGCCTCTGAGCAAACTTGGGCTGAATATCTGGAGCTGGCAACCTTACTCCCCATTCCACTTTCCCCCATGCAAACTGTTTTCTGCTTCAGAGTATAACAAGTGTAATTAATCTAAACTTCCATGTTACGCCTCTCTTGGGCTTTGTATCAAAGTCCTCATGTATTATGCTGAAATGCATAATTATAAAGCTGTTACTAAGAGATGACTCCAATTTTATTAGAGAGCCTCATTAACCACTAGCAGGTAAGTTTATGTGGTAAACTGGACCTTCAGCCCCTGGACCACTATCAAGAGTGGCCAGTGAGACTATGCAAGATGGCTATCCTCCTAGCACATGTCCCTTGAGTACATCACTAGGTAATTTATGGTAAGCAAGGATACCATTCTGCTCAAGGAAATCAGGTGTGTGAGAACTACATCAAGAGTCTCGAATGTATTTGGGCATGCCACTGCTAACCTTCCAATATTTGACTGTAGCACCAGAGGAAAAACATTGTAAGCTGTGACACCAGCAGCCAGCTGAGCTGGTTCCAAGTAATGAGTCACTAAGGGTCAATTCCCTTTCCCACACGAAAATAGCAGCCAAGCTAAGAGCTGCTAAGAGTGGTCTGTGGCAAATTGCTGTATGGTGATTGATGGTAGCCCATCAGTTGGCCTGATGCTGTGCAACCTAATCTCATGGATGCTTACTCAGAAGTAAATCTTACTGAATTCAATGAGTCTTAATCACAAGATAAGTTTGTATAGGAATGTTTCATTCATATGTCAATATTTGTCATAAGCCGGCCTTGGGGGTGGGGGGGAGGTGCCGGAACTCTCAAGAGGGAAGTGAAGTTTTCAATCTGTATACTGAAAACTCTTTGTTCCCCCAGAAAAAAAGCCCTCAAAGTAATTTCGGAGTGACCTTTTTTCTTCTGTTTTCTTCTTCTTCAGCTTTAGTCTTGGGGAATATTCTTGGGCTATAAACATTTGTTTCACTTGGAGGTGAGATGCACTTGCCCCTTAATTCAGACTCTGGAAATGGAAGAATTGTAATTTCTTTTTTTATCATGGGTAATAAACATGGCAGCTCCTCACTTCACTGTAGATGATAGAGATTTTTGTGTGTGTTTTGCTATAGAGATGAATGCAGATATTAAAGGTGAGAGACAAGAGCTCTCCTTCACAGATGCAGCCGACTTCCTCTTCCCTTGTGATTCTCTTAAGAAAGACTGATCATCTATTTGTTGTTTACATTCCAGACCATCCATATTGTTGCCATTCTAGGTCCCCCCCCCCCTGACATATGGTCAAATTTGAGGCAGGCAATTTCCCTCTCTCTTTGGGTCTCCAGGATCCCAGAATGCACTAGCCTGGAGTTCCATCAATGTGAAGTTTCCATTATTAACGGTAATCAAAATAAAAAAGGAGGAAAAATTACAAACTTACAGAGCCTTCACTTTATCACCAGCATTACAGCTAAAAGAGAGTCGCAGCTTACATAAAATAGGATTGCCTGGTTCTTTTCAAAACTTGCTTTATGGACTCAGAAAAATGAATATTGTATGGCTATGCCTGCCAACAGGGATGGATTTTTATTTAGTCTTCTCCTCTCCTCCAATTTACATCTGATATTTATGACTTTCGAAGGATTCTTTTTGGCTAAGCAGTTCACTGACATTGCTTTGTGAGCCATGCGGTTGGCTCCTTTTTCTTTGTTTATTAGAATGTGGCTTTTCTTGACTCTGTGTATCACATTTCTATTCTCATGTGAAAAGATGAGTGGCAGGTATAATAATGGCAGTGCAGAGCACACCTCTTTCCCGTCGTATTTTCTCCCATTCGTTATAAACAACCATTTACTGACATAAAGAGTGGGGGGAAGAAGACAAAGATGTCTCAAAAAGAAGAGCTTGCACTTCCTGCAACACAGTAATCTTTCTTGTGCAATGCACTGTAAGGTAGACTCTCATGTTTTAATCATGCAGTTTTCAGACTTTCCGACCTATGTTATTATTCACAATAACTTATTTTGGAACAGTGGCATTTAATGATTTCAGGAACTGGCCCGGGGGGACAAACATTTCAGCTGTGTTCCCACTTTGGCTTCAACATTGCAATATGACCTTGAGTAATGTTGACTGAACCTTCAGTACCCCATAGTGGTTGATTCCTGCAAAAACAGGTGATTATTTGGGAATCCTGACTCCCGCAAGTATTTCAGGCATCACTTTCTTTTATGTGTACATGCATATATCCATGTATGCTTACTTTATCAGGTCAATATCAGTTCACTATGCATGCTCGTCTTCCCGACAGTTGCCCATCTTCTGCATATACCAGTAGTAGTGAAAAGTGCACTTGTTCATTCCAACAAAAGACTGTGTAAAAACAGTAATTGATTAAATTTAATTAGAATGGGGAAATGTGGGCAGAAAATAGTTGAAATGCCTCCAGTGCTACTGCTTCTCCACTCCCAGTTGTTCACACACACCCAAGCTTCTTGGTGAGAGAGGAATTGGGAGAGGTAATGTGGGAGAGGATATTTAACCTTCCCCCCCAATCATCACAGAAGAATGTCAGTCAAGTTACCATTGCATACATTTGCATGTAGTGTGTAGATTGGCCTGCTATCCAAGGCTTGGATCTTATACCTTTGTTCTGTGCAAGTTTCTTTCAGGACACTTCCGAAGGGCTCTTTTTGTAGCAGGAACTCCTTTTCATATTAGGCCACACACCCCTAATGTAGCCAATCCTCCAAGAGCTTACAGAGCTCTTCTTACAGGAACTACTGTAAGCTCTTGGAGGATTGGCTACATTAGGGGTGTGTCACTTAATATGCAAATGAGTACCTGCTACAAAAAGAGCCCTGCATGGAGGCTCACTTCCTCTGGTGCTATTTTGCACTTCTGTTGCCACAACAGTGTACAGGATTCATGCCTAGGGTTGGATTTGATAGTTGTGCACAGGGAAGGCGCACATGCAGCAGGTTTTCCTTTGGCTCTCCCCCAGCCTAGTTACTTGGCCAGATTCGTTTCTGCAGTGCAGTCCCTGCATCACAAGGCCTTGAGGGTCCCTTGGACATCATCATGGGTTTGGGGGTATAGAGGTGCTGCTAAGGGAACTGAGAGGTGGGGAAGGACGTATTGCATGAGCTTCTTCCCCTCACACATAGTTCAAAATTATGCTGCTTCTTTATGAAACCTTTCTAAAACAACACCCCCCTAAATATCACCTTGTTAGATCCAAGATAGGTTAGCGCCAAGGTTTTGCAGTCTGTTATTTATCCTGTCAGAACCGTAAGATATGCAGTGTCTTGTTTGATTTTTTTACTGTTATGCCATTAGAAATATGATCCGAATGAATGTAGAGTATTATAGCATCAGCTTTGCCTTTCCTTCCTTATACTTTGTTTCTGGGCCAAAGACAGGGGCTGGGACCAGAATGTGGAGCTTTAATATCAGAGGGAGGATCTATGTTTGGATTTTCAAAGTTGGTCATTAATGCTGACTACTTCATGGATGCCCATACACACAAGCTGCAACATTTTGTCCAATTGTCTTCTAGTGAAACAAAGCACCTCCCAGTGACACCGAATACATTAAATGCAGATCCTGGCGGAATTTTTACAGCTTCTCTCCATGGATGCCTAAAGGACTTGTTAAAATTTCATTTAACAAGGTCAGGGGGGAAACCCAAATCAGTGCAACAGCAGACTTTTAAAATATTGCATATGTTTCTCCCTTCATTCCGAATACTCTTGGGAAAGCGGAAGAAGAACTTTCCTTGTGGCTCACAGCCTGTAGTTTGCTGATAATTTGCTTCACAAAATCCTCTTGGAATGCTTCTTAAAGGTTATAGTGCATTTTATAATGCTGATGGTGGGATTGGAAATGACCCAGATTTATTATAGCATGTTTCCCTCATGAGGAGCCAAAACAGACATGACAAAGATTGTGCATTTTCTCTAAGGTTATCAACCTCAAGAGTGGGCCCAGAGTTCTTCAAGAATTACAGACTCTCTCTAAACTACAGAGATCAGTTCCCCTGGAAGAAACAGCACCTTCCCAGAGCAGTGTCTGTCATCACATCTTTGCTGAGCTCCCTCCTTCCTCAAACTCTGCCCTTCCCGGATATTTTTTCGGAATTTCCCAATCTTGTGTTGGCAATTAGGGGTATCAGCTCTGGGCTGGGAAATTCCGGGAGGTGTCAGGGTGGAGCCTGGTGTGGGGAGGGGGCACAGCAGGGATGTGATACCACAGAGTCTGAAATATACTGGGTTTGAAGTCGTAGATAGTGAAATCAGCTCATAGTTTATTATCAAGCACGAACATAAGACAAACTAGCAGGGCCGGAGTCCTGCTTATATTCCCCAAACACATCACACCCAACACACACACACACACAACTGTGATTGGCTATTTACAGTGTACCAACACCCATAGGTCTACTCCTGGATCTGGGGTGGCTGATTGGTCTGGTCCAGGATCCTAGACAGCTATTGTCTTTTAAGCAAATCTTTGCTATCTTGCATGACCGCATGCGAACCCGACTGCGTGTGCAGTCCGCGGTTGATACACAACACCCCTCCCCCTAAGGTTCAGCCCTTCCCTAGCTAACATAGTCCTTGAGGTAAGCGGGTCGCTGCCGCTCCCTGGTCGAGTGGCGTGGCTTGGTTATCGGAGTGTCTGTTGTTGGAGTGTCCAGAAGATGTGCTGGCGCCTGCTGTCAGGAGGCACTGTCAGGAGCCAGGGCCTTGCCGCCGATCTCTGCTCGTGGTGTGCTTGGGCCCGGTTGCGCTGGAGTGGAGGGTGAGTGGTCTTCCGAGACTCTAGGCTCCGGACTTGGAAACTCATCCTTGCTGTCCTCGGGCATGTCCGGATCTGCTGGGAGGAGCCGGTGTTGTAGCTGATCAATGTGCCTCCGCAGCAGCTGCCCATCTTCGGTGGAGACCTCGTAAGACAGGGGGCCTGTGACTCGGACCACCCTGGCCAGAATCCATGCGGGCTTCCGAGATAAGTTCTTGGCGTAGATGGGGTCACCTGAAAAGAAACCGCGGGGAGCTTCCTGGCTGTCTGGAACTGCACTGTGCTCTGGGGCCTGGTCTGAGTAAAGTCGGTCCAGTTGGGTCATGAGGCACCTTCCCATTAGGAGGTTGGCAGGACTGCGACTGGTGGCTGTGTATGGGGTTAGTCGCTGATTGAAGAGGAAGGCTGTGAGCTAGTGGTCCCAGTCACCCGGGCCCATTTGGCGTAGGGACTCTTTCGTTGTTCTGACCATGCGTTCAGCCTGGCCATTGGTTGCGGGGTGGAAAGGTGCAGAACGGATGTGCCAATTAACATAGTAACACACAAACTCCTGGAACTCCCCAGAGGTGAAGGCCGTTACCATTGTCCATGACCAAGGTGTCCGGGATGCCATGCATGCTGAAGATTCGTCACATTGCATGGATGGTGGAGCAAGACGAGGTAGAGGGGCCCGGGATCACTTCGAGCCATTTGCTGTAGGAGTTCACCAATACAAAGAAGATTTGCCCCTGGAAGGGGCCAGCGAAGTCCAGATGTAGTCGGGCCCACGGTTTGTGGGTGGACTCCCAAGGATGCACTGGGGCTCTCAGGGGCTCCGGTTGGGACTCTTGGCACATCTGACATTGTTTCACCCGGTCCTCAATTTCGCCATCCATTCTCGGTCACCAGACATAGCTCCGGGCCAGTGCTTTCATGTGCACGATCCCGTGTTAGCCAAATTGCTTTATTTAGAGCAATTGGCAATTTATAAATGGGTGCTTGCCAACTATACCAAGGTCCTGTTCCCACCAAGGGTTACCTGTAAAAGGAGTCAAGGCTGGTGTTGTTAAAATAAATGTATTTTACTTAATAATATAAATCACATACAAACAATACTGATGCACTCACACATTCAAACAAGTTCCTTAGAAATACAGGGTTAAAATAAGCACTGTTGCATTAGCAGGTAGGGTGATGGTGGGCAATACTTATCTGTCTTGCAGCTTGGGGAGAAATAGAAAATAAGGGAATTAACATACGACCAGAACCAGCCAGAACGTGTGGGCAGTAGAGACAAGGGTTTGTGATAGCAAGCTGAACTTAAATTAAAGCAGACAGGGGTTGTTGCAAGGGAGATGTTAGTTGATCAAGTAGATAGAGAGACCGTGACTGGTTCTCTTCTTTTATCAGAGATCCAGGAGATGGGTGTTGACGGTGCCAACCTCCTGGCCCACCTTCCTGTAAGTCCGTCCCAAAAACAATCCTATTGGTTGCCTATAGGAGTGGGAGGTTGCCTAAAGGAGTGGTCAATATTGAAATCTAAACCTTACTCAAAGAGGGCAATCTGGTCAGTTGTGAAACCTTGGCGTCAGGATATCTCCTTGAAGTGTAGATGAAGCTTGGCCATTCCCTTTGTGAAACAAATGTCCATTTGGCAGGAAATACCAAAATAAAACAAAGCATGGATGTGCTGTACATGTTCCCATCTGATTCAGCAATGGGGGCTGTCTCTGCTCAAGTTGTTGTTTTGCTGACAATAATGGAGATGTGTGCTTCCTCACCAGGCTGGTAACTGTGTACTGAAACCTCATTCACGTGTAAGGCTTATACAGGCACCTTCTATGTGTTACATCACAACAGGTGACTTGAAATGTACAGTTCTTTGAGCCTATGTGTGTGTGTGCACAGTCCATTGTGTAGCAATAAACATAGTCCATGAAGCAAATATCAATCTCATTCCTTAACACCCAGGGTATGTTTCGTGTGTGGGAGCTGGATCCAGGTCAGTGGACAGCAGCGTCAGGCGGCTGAGTGCATTGGTATGGCCCATCCATCGCCTTGCCGGGGCGGTGGACAAGCGCATAGTGGTAGCTGGCCAGGAAGATTGACCAGCGGAGTACCTTGGGTGAGAGCATCTGGGGAGTCTGGTGGTTTGAGGCCAGCAGACCCAAAAGGGGTTTGTGGTGTGTGACAACTGTAAAGGGCCAGCCGTAAAGGTAATTGTGGGATTTTTTTTTTACTCCAGCCACGATTGCCAGGACCTCCTTTTCTATCTGAGCATAGTTGCGCTCAGCCGAAGACAAGGTATGAGAGTAATAGGCCACAGGAACCTCCCGGCCATCTGGCAACTGGTGTCCCAGGATTGCCCCCACCCCGTATGGAGATGCGTTGCAGGCTAGGACCAAGGGGAGGGACTTATTGAAGTGAGCAAGGACCGCATTGGAAGTCAACAGTTCTTTGACGGCCCGAAACACGGTGGCATGCCTGGGGCCCCAGACCCACAACACTTTTTTTGTCTAGGAGACGGTGGAGGGGTTCAGCCACGGAAGCTTTATGGGGCAGGAATGAATGGTAAAAGTTCAGCAGCCCTAGGAAAACTTGGAGTTCAAGTTTGGAGGAGGGGGTAGGCGCTTGCACGATGGCACGTATTTTGTCAGTTGTAGGGTGGATGCCTTGTGCGTCGATTGTGAAGCCCAGGAACTCCACCCGTGGCACCCTGGTAGACATTTTTCCCTCTTTACCTTCAGGCTTGACTGGGGTGATGATTGAGGTCTCCCACCGGGCGTGTGGCATGGGTTCTAGGACTTCCTGGGCCACCAAGCCATCCAATTCCAAATCTATTTTTGGCCGCAAGGCAAATGGGGCACACCTAGCTTTCATGCGGATGGGGCGCACCACAGGGTCGAGGTCCAGAGAGACTGGAGGCCCAGTGTACAGGTCGAGAGTCCCATTGAACACAGCCGGGAACTCATCGCACACTGAGTTTAGGTTCATGGGCTGCATGTGGTTGACCCAAGTTACCCCTAAACCCCAGGGACCCAAACCAAGCAAGGCCCAGCAGGCTGGTGAGCTGCCACTCGACCACCAAGTCCAAACCCCCATCAAAGTCCTTAAACTGTACACGGAATTTGCCCCACCCCTTGATAGCCACTGGGTTTTTTTTGAAAGTCTCTTAAGGTGAGGCCAGCCGGTTTCTCCAGGAGGGGCCCCCCTTGCGGACAGAGTTGTTTTAAGGTCTCTGTTGAGATCATGGAGAAGGAAGACCCTATGTCCAGCTCCATCTTGCAAGGGGACCCCTCTATTAACACAATCACATGGATTTTGTTAGTGGTGTCTCGGGGCAAATTCAGTACCTGGAACTGGTGGATGTTGTGAAGGTCCATAGATTCCTGGTGAGTCGCAGGCTGTCACCGGGTTTCTCGGGAATGGCAAACATGGGCAAGATGGCCCCCCTTCCCACCGGTCCAGCACGTGGCATCTTGGAACTGGCAGGAACGATGTTCATGCGCCTCTCTGCAGCAGGCGCACGGCGCTTGAGCGGTGGTTTTCACGGGCTTATGCGCTTGCGAGGGTGGCTGGCGGTTCTCACAGCGGGCCAGGTGGCATACCTGTAGTACCTCCTCCTTGTCCGAGACATCAGAGGTTGGTGATGATGCTGTTGCGTCATGGGCTGAGGGGCCTTGGAAGTCCTGTTGGGCCTTCTTGAAGGCCATTGCCATCTTCAGGGCCTTGTACAGCTTTAGGTCGTTGGTCCTGATAAGCTTCCTGCAGAACTTCGATTTCCAGACCCCCCATACAAACTGCGTTAGGAGGGCGTCCTCGAGGTCTGGAAACTCGCAGTTCATGGCCAATCTGTGAAGATCAGCCATAAAATCAGAGGCTGCCTCACTGGACTTTTGGTTGCGCGCTATAAAGTCCATGCGCCTTGCCATCTTGGTTGGTTGTGGTGAGAAGTGGTCGGTGAGGGCCTTGATGATCTCAGCATACGTGGGATCCTTCAGTTTCGTCGGGGCGATGAGGCCTTGTGCCAGGCATATCGTGGCGACCCTACACATGCTGAGGAGCAGCGACTTCTTCTTGGCAGTGTTGGTGTCCCCCTGGTACTTGAAGAAGTAGTCCAGCTGCTCTACCCAAGCCTCCCAGAACTCGAGCTGGGCTGGATCGAAGGCTGAGATGCTTCCTGGAGCAGCAGCCATGATTCGTGGAGCGGTGCGGGGTGCAGTGTCCTGTAGATCGGTGCGCGGTGCGGTGCTGGAGTCGGAGTCAGGCTCATTCATCGGGATCCCATCCTCGTTGTCAGAAATATACTGGGTTTGAAGTTGTAGATAGTGAAATCAGCTCATAGTTTATTATCAAGCATGACCATAAGACAAACTAGCAGGGCCGGAGTCCTGATTATATTCCTAAAACACACCACACCCAACACACACACGCAACCCATGATAGGTTATTTACAGTGTACCAACACCCATAGGTCTACTCCCAGATCCGGGGTGGCCGATTGGTCTGTTCTCTCTAGTCTGGACATCAGTCGTAATTCTGGGGGAACTTCAGGCTGCAAGTGGAGGTTGGCAACTCTACTGGCAACAGTACATCCCAAAGTCTAGATCAGTCCTGATTTCATACAGCCTAGCCATTGCAGAAGCTTATGCTGCACACTGCTATTCCCTTCTGTGACTGAAACAGACTCTGAAGCCTGAGAACACCGGATCTTGCTAGATGAGGCCACAGCCTAGAAGTTACCAACCTCCAAGTGGGGCCCGAAGTTTTTCTAAGAAGCACAACTGATCTCCAGACTACTGAGATCCTTCCCCTTGGAGAAAGTGGCCATTCCAGAGGGCAGACTCTCTGGCATCGCTGAGCTCCCTCCTCTCTTCAAATTCTGCCCTCCTCAGGTTCCACCCTCAGAGCTCCAGGAATGTCCCAAATTGGAGTTGGCAACCCGAATTTCCTCTTGTCTGTAAATGGTATATTCAGTATGTATGTGCAGCACAGATTCAAATGTGGGGAGGGGAGAAGATAGGTAACCCATCAATCCCTGCTGGGTTTTAATGGCTTTTTAATGCGGATGATTCTTATACGGTTGTGTTTATGACTTTGTTTCATAAGCTGCCTTGAATAGGTCTCTGGAGATGTGGCATGTAAGTTCTGCAACCCAGCAAGCAAGCCAGCCAATAATTTAATGTCACTCGCCTTCTTGAAGTTAAGATGGTATGTCATTTAATGATGCATTTGTAAAAATGTTAATAAAAAGGATGGGGAGCCTGGTTTCCAGTAATGAAATGGGGCAGAGTTTGCAGGGCAAATTCCCTCTCCCCTTCCTGCACGGAGCTGATCCAAATTGCTGCTGCATGGTGTTGAGGTTGCTCTGTTTCCCTGTCATCCTGATTTTTAGCTCTTGCCTTGACTGCTGCTGTGTCCTATATCAGCCTGCATACAGATCAGAGATGCCCTGATTTAAGGGTGGTGAGTGTCCTTCTCAGCCACTCTCCTCATCTGTCTAAATATGGGTTTACAGTCCCTATGGCTACCCCCTGGTTTTGTGAGGACTTTGTCTCAGCAAGATTATGGAGTATAGACCCCACACCTGTCTCAGCTTGCCTTGCTGCCTTGCCCTGCCAGGCTGCAGTTGGTGAAGTGCTGTTGCTGGTTCAGCAAGAGCCCGCTTGAGTGTGGAAGCAACCCTGGGCCCCCATGAGATAAGGGATATTGAAGAAAGAAGACTGCCGCCATGTTCCTACTCTCTTGGCCCATTTCTCTCCAGCCTGTGAATGCAATATGCGAACATGATACCTATTATCAAAATCCCCAAGTCACAGCTGCCTATAAGAGAATTGGGCATAAACCTTAACACAATTTATAGCTTCTCAGCCCTAGCAAGTCTGCAGGAAGTGGAGAGATAAAAGAAAAGCAAGAGGCCTTAATTTGTTTACTTATATGTGTGAAAAGTACCAGAGCTAGCTAAAATCTTTCCTAGCCCCAGGTGATGCAGGCCAATCCCAAGAGAGAAGGGACTGGAAAAGAGGACATAAAAGTTAAAAAGCACCCCTTGGTTTGGGGGTCTCCCTTCTTTCTGTGTTGGGATATCTTGCTTGATCTGACTTTGTCTTCTGCACCATGACAACTGGATTAGCTTCAGGTATGACTCTCCCTGTATGTGTGGGCACCTAAATAAATCCAGGCAGACTACTCCTACTGCTGGATTTACCTTGTAGATCAATAAACGGTGTTTCTTTTTTGTCTGTCTAAATGTAGTGATTCCTGGTTTGCCCTGATCCAAGATTCTGCTGCCTTTTCTGACCAGGACCAGATCGAAGCCAGTGGGGGAAAGGGAACTGGGTACCCTCAGCTAGCCAGGACCCCCTTTTTGAACATAACACTACCACCAGACAGCTGACCTGGCCCTCTGGGTATTCAGCATGCCAGGTATGGGCAGGCTTAGCAACCAATCAGTGGCTGGTTAGTCTCTGTCCCCTGGACACATGCCCAAATTACCTTTACAGAATGACAGTGATAAGTTAACTTTGTCGCATCTGTTTTGGCTTTCAAAAATGTGTTTTAATAGTTGTTTTGCAAATTATTTCATTGTTGAAATTCAGGAGTTTGTCCCCTTGGGGGCAGACTAGGGACCTCTATAAAAAGGGGGAGAGCAAAGTGCAATGGAGGAAGAAAGGTGGAAGAGAAAGTAGAGCAGGGGCTACAAGAGGAAAGGAAGAATAAAAGCTGATGTTAAGAATCCGCCCTTGTTTTGTCTCCTTGACTGAATTAAGCCACAAAACAAATTGCTGATAAGGTAGTGAACCATAAACAGACTGCATTCAGTTCTTTGTGCTTGGGAAGGCTCTTCAGATTTGCTGCTGCAAGGGTTGATGAAACTTCTGAGGGCCTGTGTATGGTTTTTAATTTTTGACAAGCAGCATGAGTCTAGCAATATGAGACTATCACTAGTCTCATATCACTAGTCTCATATCACTAGTCTCATATTGCTAAATTAAAAAATTAAAATGATGGGTGAAAGGATTTCAGTACTGCATGCAAACAAAATAAAGGGGGCAGATCCTCCGTGTGGAATGAAATTGACATGAAATGTAAAGAGAGAAACACTGGGATGGGAAGCCTAAAGCTATGAAAACATTTTTCCTTTTAATATTTTAGTGAACAAAGTTTTTTTTTTGGGGGGGGCATTTTGGGAGTCTTCAGAAGCCTAATATTAAAATGATGACTGAGCTACATGGACCGTCTGCAAACTGCTGAACTTAAGAATCGCTTGACATCGATCCATTTGGAGTACAGAGTGCAATTGGCACAGGAGAGGCTTTTAAAAACTGCTATAATCATGACTAGTGTACAGGATCAAATTAGAGAATCATAAAGAGAAAACCATGCAAATTTGCAAGAATTCCAGCAACTGAATCAATAATAAAACTATGCTTTAAGCTTTTTGACTGGTGCCCATTTAGGAAATTTGCTGTTTATTATTCTGTTATCAGTACACAGAGGCACTCCAGTAATACAGTTAATAACAAAACTATACTTTAAGCTTTTTGATTGGCACCTGTTTAGAAAATTTGCTGTTAATTGATCAGTGTATAATTGGAATACCATTATAGAATAAATACAGAGACACGACCACATGATGGTATTTGCATTGCATTGTAACTTAATTTTGTCCAGCCTATATGTATAATTTCCACAATTATATATTGCTTTCATATTCTTCTGAACAAAACAAAATGTTAATCCTGAGCATTCATTTGTGTTATATATAGTAGTTGTACTCCACTTTCGTGTTGAATTGCGGAGTTATATAGAGCAGTTGTATTTTATACTTACCTGCTGAATTATTTACCTGAAATTATGTTATATTGATTTGTATTGATTTATTGTATGCCATACTTACCTGTTGGAATGTGTTATACTGACTGTTATTCTTTGTGATAAATTTGCAAGAAAGGGCAGGAAATTAGTGTTACTGTGCAGCTGCGCTAGGGTATCAGTGAAAATACCATTTTTTTCAATTTAGCCGCACAAGACTAAAAAGCTCTCCAGAGCTTCTGTCAGAGGCTTCCTCCGCCATACAAATTGCAGACCTAAGCAAAGCATGGTGGAGTTGCAGCTGATTTTGCACTGGCACATGCGCACACACAAACACATCTTGCCAATGATCAAAGCTTGTGATTCAAGTGTCAGTGGGTTCTACCATGCATTCTGTACACTCAACATGTCCCCCCCCCCAATATTATGAGATTGTGTGACTCTTTCACATTTTCATAGTGGATGATAACACAGCAGATAATCCCCTAGTGTTTGGCAATATGGAAAACAGGGTTTTGCAGCTGCTTGTCGGTTTCAAAAACAGTCTGGTCAGTTTCAACATTGGGTTTTCCCCTTTGCCCCATTCCTTTCTGTTCCCTTTAATTCAACCAACTAATGCTAAAATGCATGGGCAAAACCTAAACCACCAAGATTTAAATGGAAGGCACTTGCTGGACACAACCGTGCAACTGCAATAGGGCAATTGTGTACATTTTTTTAAAACTATGGATGTCACCCCCACACATCACAAATGACGTTCCCAATCCAATTTAGAAAAGTGGTTTTTTAAAAATTGTAGCTGCAGAATAAATTCACCAGAGGAAAAAGAATGGTGTGTAAGGCAGGCACCGAATCCAAAGTCAAGCTTAAAGGCTCAGAAAATTTGCAGTAAAATGTGCATGCATAATGGGCCTAAGTGTTCAGCTTCTTGAAAATTCAGTTTCCTCTCAGTAGTACCACATTAGCCCTCCCCCACCTTTCTACGTGCCTGTACCTGGAGAAACTCCACTCCTATGGGAAGTCTTGTTTCAGTAATTATTTACTTGTGATAGAAATGATTGTCCATACCTCAGAAAGGAAAAATGCATTGTTTCTACATTGCCTGGGTCCTGAAGGACAGAAAATCTTAAGGCATCTTCCTTTAGTCACTGAATTCCCAGAAAACTCTACTCCATGTGATCTCCAAATTATTCTGGACTCTTAACAGTACATAATTTGTCTTGCAAACTCTTCACATAGAAGTTCACATGAAGACATTAGTACAGAGGTTCCAGATGTATTCAACAAAACATTTGGGGTGGCCAGAAAGTTCAAGCACGAGATTAAGCTCAAAGAAAATTCTATACCAGTACAGCATAAAGTAAGAAATGTACCCATTGTACTGAAACAACCACTCAAAGAACAGATTCTCAAATTGCACAGAGCTGATATAATTGAACCTATAGATTCCTCAAAGTGGGTTTCTCCAATTATTCTAGCCAGGTAGGCCAAAGGGTCAATTGGTATGCGTGTGGACTTGAGAGACCACAAGTCTAACATTGCTGTGGACTTTCATCTTCTGCCCAATATCAGAGAAATGCTGCTGGCTTTCAAAGATGCCCAGGTCTTTACCGTTATGAATTTATCATCTGCTTTCCACCAGATTCCTTTAGTAATTACACAGCCTTTATCATATCAGAAGGCTTATCCCAATTTAAACTGATGACTTTTGGGTTGGCTTCTGCAGCATCTGTCTTCTGAAGAATGATGCATATGATATTTGGGAATATCAGAGGTGTTACATACTTTCAAATTGACATTCTGGTGTATGGCAGAGATGAATCTTTACATTATGCTGTTCTTAAAACAGTTATAGAAAAGCTATGGCAAGATTAACTTACCATCAGCAATGATAAATGTCAATTTTGGACATACTTAGTGAATTACCTAAGACATACAGTCTCACAGAAGGGTGCACTGCCAAAATCAGACCCAGTAAAAACCATTTGGGAAGCACCAGAACCACACAACAAGGACAAACTTTAATTTTTCATTGGATTGTATGAATATTACTCAAAGTTTATACAACAGATTGCCACAAAAGGAGCTCCTTTGCACCAACTACTTATAAAGGAAGTGAAATTTGAATGTTATGCACAGTGTCAAAAAGGTATTAAGGAGATTAAGTATTCTGTTTAGACCATTCAGGCTTTAAGCCCTTTTGATTCTGAGAAGCAAACATAGCTACTGATGCATGTAAGGGCTTGGTACTAGGGGTGTGCAAGAAAAAAAAATGTGGCCCAGCTGAATAAGTACCTGAAAAATACTTTATTGGTATTTTTTGGGGTATTTATTCAGCTCAGTATTTGCCAAGCACACACCCCTACTTAGTACTATTCTAGGGCTGCCAAGCTGCGGCGGGGGATCCGCACATCTTCACAGGATCCCTGCCGCGGGGGACAGCGATACGCGTTGCACTGCCGTCGCCAGGATGTGACGCCACACATCGCTCTGGCAACAGGACTCCAAACAGCCCCGTTTCCAGAGCGACGCATAGCGTCACATCCTGGCAACGGCGGTGCAACGCGTATCGCTGTCTCCCGCGGCAGGGATCCTGTGAAGACGTGTGGATCCCCCGCCGCGGCTTGGCAGCCCTACCTGACAGACTCAGGGAAAAAAATATATTCTGTTATTGGAAAGGAGGCTTTGGCATGTTTTGGGGCAGTAAGACATTTTAGAACCTACTTGTGGGTACAAAATTTATTTTGAGGTCTGACCATAAAGCTCTGTCTTTGTTCACTACAAAAGGTTCTTGAAGAGCCACGCCAAGGATTGCTAAATGAGCTACAAAGCTCATGGACTTTCATTTTGAAATTGTGTCTTCCAGGTTCCAAGAATGTGACTGCAGATTGTTTATCATGTTTGCCTACACCTTGTGTTGAGGACAGAGTAGAATCTGATAATGATGGAGAAGGTATAGTGGCACAGATCACAGCTTCAGAATGTCGTTATAGCTATGTGAGAAGACCAAATACTGAGTGAGCTGAAGAGTTACATAATCAATGGCTGGACTTACAAGAAGAAGATACTAGAAACCTTACAGTCACACAAACATGCACTGCAGATATGTAGATCCTGAGAAATTACTCTCTTGTTGTTCCTACAAACCTGCAAGAATATTTGATTCATCTTTCCCATGAGGGTCATGTGGGGATGACTCTGATCAAAAGGTAACTGCAGCAAAATTTCTGGTGGCTAGGGATGGACAAAAGTTGAGAACATAGTAAGGAATTTTATGTTCTCTGCCAGTAGTGACAAGTCACAGAAACCATTTTGTACTCCTGTATCACCAGTGGAGTATCCAGGCAGGGAGCTGGCAGCTGGGACAGGCAAAGGTTGGTTGTGGGTGGGACCAAAGCATGGTCACAGCCCAGGAGGAAGCAGGGAAGGGAGACCTACTGACAGAAATACCATCCCAGGGGAGGGAGCAGCCAGGTTGAGTCTCCTCTCCTCTTTCTGAGGCCTGAAGAAGCCCACACTGGGAAGATGAAGGTGGCAGAGGGTTCAGGTGCAGGGACAATGGGGGAGGAGCCTCACAACCAGATTAACAACTTTGTTGGAGAAGCGACAGCCTACTAGGAATCCAGTTACTGTAAATACTGCTGAAAGAGTGGTTTAGTCCACTGGTACCCTAGGGGGAGCTGTGGAGTATTCTCTAGTGTTTAGGGTTTATTTGATGTTTTCTCTTGCAGTTCAGCCTACCTCTTGTTGTTTCTCTTTTTTGCTGTGCGTTAGTATGTGTTAGTGTTTGTACTCTAAAGGCCTCTCTGTTGTATTAGTGACCTGCAGTCAGTTATTGTATTTTTGCAAAATCCTGTTGCAGTAAATTCATTGAAAGCAAACTCCAAAGTATAGATTGGATGATTTCCTGAACTCTGCCAACAATAACCAGATTAACAACTTGCCTGGGACTCTTAGGGTTGCTAGCCCTGGGTTGGAAAATACCTGGAGACTTTGGGGGTGGATCCGGGAGAGGGTGGGGTTTGGGGAGGGGAGGGGAGGGCCTCAGCATGGTACAATGCCATAGAGTCCACCCTTCAAAGCAGCCATTTTCTCCAGGGGAGCTGATCTCTGTCAGCTGGAGATCAGTTGTAAAAGCGGGAGATCTCCAGGCACCACCTGGACGTTGGCAACTCTGGGGACCTTCCTTTTTCTGAAAATCATATGATACATTACTTTCTGAACATGTTAAAGATAAAAGAATAAGTATAAACGGTATATTAATTGTAAAAAGAGAGCTAAATCTCACATTTTGTAATTGACTTGATTATAGAGATAACTTAAAGAAGAGGGGTGTGTTGTGTTTAATAGCTGCTTTGCAAGTTACTTTATTGTTGGAGTTTGGAAGTTTTTCCCATTAGGGAGACTGCTGCTGGGGCAGACTACGGTCCTCCATACAAAAGGGGAAGAGCAAAGTGCAACGAAGGAAGATGGAGGAAAAAGTAGAGCAGGGACTATAAGAGGTCCAGAGGAATAAAACCTGATGTTGAGAATCCTGCCTTGTGTTGTCTCCTTGCTTGAATTAAGCTACAAAACTCATGTTTCTCATTTAATTTTAGAAACCGAAAAGACTGCTGCACTTCTTACTCTTTGTTCCATGAATAATTTATATGCTCCTGCATTTGAACTCATCTGTCATCCTGAGGTGCTGGTAAAAGATCTTGGAAGGGCCTTCTACCGCGAGATAACTCGTGAACCATTCCAAAATGCAGAGTGGTCTCTTCAGTGTGGTGGTCTCCATCAAATGGGTGGCCACCAAATCTTCAAAAGGAGGGAGAAAGAACTAGTATCCTTCCATCAGCCTGTCTGGCCAACTGTGACCTGCCTTTCTCCTCTTGAACTCCAACAGTGGCTAGTTATTCTGGAGAAGAGAGGGGGAGAGAATGCTGCCATTTCTATCAGTCTGTCTAGACAACTGTAGCCAGCCCTGCCATCAGTACCTAGCCACTGTCAGAGACGACTGCAAGGCACCTTCCACTGACCTACTTCTATCAATTTGTATTTAATATTGGATAGGTGTTTTCATTTATTATAAGCTGCCTTGTTTATTTCCAGAAAGGAAGCAGGGGGAGTCTCCTATACAAATAAATCAGGACAGAAATGTAGCTCTGGGAAAACTTCTACATTCCTCGGCACATTGGACTTCAGGTATCTTAAAAATCTCAGTTTTCATCAACAATCCATCAAGCTTCTCTATCTCAGTCATGAAGAAAAATTTGGAAACATGTAGGCAAATGAAGAGTAAAAAACAAGCTGCAGCTCTATAGGGTTCTCAGTCATTCTTCGAGAGGGAGGCCCACAGCCAGAAAGTTTATGGTGAGGGAGGCATGAGAATTCTGGTGGGGGGGGGGAAATAGGGCTGCCAGTCCCCAACATCCCAAATTCTGAAGCTCGTTGGCTGGGGATTGATGGTGTATTAATAGTACTTCAACACACCACTAGCTATCTATGTATAGTCACAATCATGTCCCTTTGAAGAAAGTAGACTAAAAAACCCATGGATATTAACTATATACTAAACTAGCCTGATACCTGTGCTTTGCTACAGTATTTAACTTCCATAAATCCAGTTATAGTACTGATGATGTAAAGTTTGAAATTTAATATTTGTTGTAGGAATTCTAATGGAGAAGGTTCTAGTGTAAAAAATGAAGTGAGACATACGTACTTTTTTCTCTCTACTGCTGGGGTGGGCTCCCTCGTGGCTTTAAGCACCCTACAACTGCTGCTGCACCTGACAGACAACCGCCTGTAGGAGGTGGGGGGGAGTGTGTTGGAAGCCATCAGAGAGGCTGGGCCAGCAGCATCGCTAAGGTGATCCTGCTGGGGTGACATCCCTGATGGATTAAAGTACCCTGGTCCTGCTCCTACACCTGACAGACACCTGCCTGTCTGGTGTTGGGGGGATTATGTTTAAAGGCATCAGGGAGGCTGGGCTAGCAGCAGGGCTAAGGTAATCTTGCTGAGCATCCCACCTCCTCTCCTACACCTGACAGGTGGCTGCCTGTCCAGTGTAGGAGGGGGAGGGGGAGGAGTATTAGAAGCTACTGTGGAGGCGAGGCTGGCAGGATCACTAAGGCGTTACTGCTGGGCCAGACTCCCTCATGGCTTTAAGCACCCTGCAACTGCTGCTGCACCTGACAGATAACTGCCTGTCAGGTGTAAGAGGAGGGAGCATGTTTGAAGCCATAGAGAGGCTGGGCCAGTAGCTTTGCTTCACCTCACAGGCAGTTGGCCACTCCTGATTTCCTCAACTGTCATTAGCTCTCTGTAACTGTTTTTTTAACCTCAGAACACTGAGCTCTGCAGCTGACCAATCAGAGTGGGGGGTGCAAGGAGGCAGTAGCCTGGCAGCCACACAGGAATCAATGGGAGAGCACATTTTACCCCTTTTGACGCCCTTAGGGGTCGAATTTCTAAAAATCCCTTCTTAGTGAGCACCTATGTCATGGTAGGAGCGCTCTCCCCAAATTTCGTGTTTCTGGGTCCAGCGGTTTGGACTGGTGTTGATTTTATGGTGAGGGACTTTCTTTTACACACACACACACACAGAGACTAGGAGAAAGGCCTGTTGTGGGAAGAAATACAGCGAGCTCTAGAAGGAAGCTCCAGATGAGTGTCCCGACTGTGGCTGGTGCGGCGGCAGAGGGAAGGGGAAAATAGAGGGAGGCAAGCCATGTTTCTTTCCTTCTGCTTAGCTATAAGGCAGGGCTGTCTCAAGTCATTTTGCTGCCCCAAGTGGGTAATATGGGAGGAGAGCCTCATGGTAACAGGTATGGTTCCCTCCACCCCTGACCAGTGTTCCCTTTAAGCTGAGTTAGTGTGAGCTAGCTCACAGTTTTCTAGCCTCCGGCTCACAGATTTTTGTCTTAGCTCAGGAAGGATGGCTCCAGAGCAAACTAATTCATGCAGTAGCCAAATCGCTCGCTCACAACTTTAATGCTAGTAGCTCACAAAGCAGAATTTTTGCTCCCAGGACTCCACAGTTTAGAGGGAGCATTGAGAATAACCCTGTTCCTTTCCTTCAATAGCCAGACCATCTTTTCATCTGTGTAAGAGAACAGCACACAGGTACTAAGTTTATCTGAAAGAACAAATTATTCAAAAATCAGAAATTATGCAAAATCAATCAATCAATCAATCAATCAATCAATAGATGCAAGTTTACTCAGTTTGAACAATATTAATTGCCCGTGATAAGCTTCATTTGGTAGGATTCGTTTGGCACTAAATTACATTTCCTTGGCCATAGGACCAAAATAAGTTCTTTATTTGACTGTGGATTGGATTCCCTCCCCCGAACATTTTTATGCTGCCATTCTACCCAGTCATGGTCCACAGCTTTTTATTTGGTTAGGAATAATGAAGAAGATGGACAGGTAAGATGAAATGTTATTTTGGGGTAGGAAATGGTTGGAGTAGGAAAATAGTAAGTGGCCATATACTTAAGTGGCCATATACTGAATCTCACCATTGTTCCACTTCACTCTGTATGGGGCCCTGATCACACACAGAATTAGCTGCATGATAGGCATGAATGCCGGGCAGATTTTAAGGGTGCGATCACACCGGAACATCTTGCAAGCGTCCCATACCCGTCGGCAACCTGTTTCGCTCCACCGAAGAAGCGGAGTTAAAAAATACCGGGGAAAGTGCAGTATCAAACGGGTTTGCAACGGGCTGCAGACAGACTTCCCCGTGTGGTCATTCCAGAGCGCTCTCATTACATCAGTGATCCCTTGTTGAAGCACACCAGAAACACGCGGTGAAGAAAAAAACCTGATTCACCCGCCGTTGTGTCTGATCACGCAGTGGTGGGTCAAATTACTACGGAGCAAATTGCCTCGCTTCCCCCCCCCGCCCACGTTATCTGGCACGTGTGGCCGCACTCTGACTTTGGCTTTCCAGGATTTCAGACAGAGAAAGGGGCTTCCCAACACATGTTGTTCAGGATCCCTTACCTCAAGATGATGGGGCTGAATTTGGGTCATTCTACTTGCAAAGCATGCACTCTAACATTGTACAGTGGCCCTTAGTAGCAAAGAAAACTCTGTTAGGGTAGGATTAATCAACATTCCAAGTAGGAATCAGATTAGCCTTTAAAAGCCACTGGGGAAAGTCCCAGTGGGGTGATGGTTCAGGGAGGGTCACCACCCTGTTGGGGCCAGTCTGACATGAGAGCCACCCACTGGGTGGGCACTGCCACAAGCTGGCAGTCCCTATCTCATGTCAAGTAAGCAGAAGCTGCCCCCCACCTCCATGAGGCCAGTGGCCACCACCACATCCAAAACGTACAGGAGTGGCTGATGGCACAAAACAGGACAAACTGCCCACTCCATATAAGATACGGGGATGCAAGCCAGGTGGAAATTCAGGTGACCCTGCTGCTTTCCTTCCATCAAGGGTTGGGGCTACAGATAGACCCTCTTCCTCCTTACATCCCTTCTCTGACAGAGGGCTGGGCTGGGGGTGGACCAAGGGTGGGGTCATTTTCTAGGGCTGTTTTTACCTCTCAGTCTGTAGTACTGGGTTTCTGCCATGGCTTTCCCTGGGATATCCCACAGCTTTTTCTGGAAGCCAGTTGTTCAAAATGCACTTGTTGTCCATGCCACACAAATACAGACAGGAACAGGGTGTTAGTGATGAGGCACTGGTGGAACCAGCGTGGGCTGAAGCCTAAATATGGCAGGCAGTCAAGTGTGGATTCATAGTGGCTATCTTTCCAAGCTGACATGTAGCTACATTTTCCAAATGTTTATTGTTGAATGGCAAATTCAAACACTAGCAGGGTGGAAGGTTTAAGAATTGGGAAGAGGAAGCTCCCCTGCATTGAATCACTGTTACTTTTACTAGCTGGTCTCTCTTTCTCTCTGTCCCTTCACCAAGGTTGTGTTGCAGAATGTTTAAAAAGTGAAATAGATTTCAGGCTGGAGAACTGTAATCCTTCATCTTTATTAAAATAATGATCCGAATACATTTTAATGAAAATTGAAGAGGTGATTAGATTATATATGGACTGCCTGGAATAACAACTCAGGTATTCCAAGTTTATGATACCTCCCCAGACAGTCATCAAGGAGTTTGAATGAAAATGGTCCCTGTATCTGCAACAGTGTTTTTTTTAAATCAGATATATGAGTCCCTGCACAGAGGAAGATAATAAGAAAAAGAATGCTTCATTTAAATCATGTTTCGCCTCATACATGTCATGCAGTAATATCCCTAAACTCAGAAAGATGTTTTCATCTCCAGATCCAATTAAGGTCCAGTTCACATGACAACAATGGCGTGCTGAGAGTCTTCGGGCAAGCTTTCAAGTGACAATTTGCATGTGTGAATGAGTCAGAACTAATCTGCTACCACATATATTTTTAAAGACTGATTGATTGATTTGATTTGATTTGATTTATATACCGTCCCCCCCTCAAGAAGGCTCAGGGCGGTTTACATCACAACTTAATAAGTACAGTTAAAACACTTTAAAATAACATTTAAAAAACAGAATAGAATCATAAATACCATGTAAACAGGTTGGATCAGATGTCAGTCAGGTTAACTAAAGTGCAACAGTGGGCACCCCAGGCCCCGATTCCCCCCCCCGATTGGCCATGAGAGGGGAGGGACGTCCGCCACCTCAACCAAAGCCCTGGAGGAAGGGCTCCGTCTTGCAGGCCCTGTGGAATTGTAGTAGATCCTGCAGGGCCCTGATCTCATATGGGAGGTTATTTTGCCAGATAGGGGCCAGGGCCAAGAAAGCCCTGGCCCTGGTCGAGGCTAATCAGACATCCCTGCGACCGGGGACTGTTAAAAGGTGTTTGAAGACCTCAGTGCCCTACGGGGCTCATATGGGGAGAGGTGGTCTTGAAGGTATGCTGGTCCCTGGCGATTTAGGGCTTTAAAGGTGAGCACCAGGACCTTGAAATGGATCTGTAATTCAATGGGTAGCCAGTGCAGTTTGCACAGCACTGGGTGGTTACGAGCCCACACAGGCATCGCCGTCAACACCTGTGCTGTTACACTCTTTACTAGCTGTAACTTCCAGTGCAGAGTCAAGACAGCCCCACATAGAGAGAGTCACAATAATCCAGTCTGGAAGTGACCATTGCATGGGTCACTGTAGCTAGGTCCCAGGGTGTGAGATATGGGGCCAACTGTCTGATCTGTATCAGATGGGAAAAGGCAGACCTGGCAGCAGGGCCAGCCTGTTATTGTGAAATTTTAGACTGTCACCTAGGGTGACGGCTCGACGAGGGCTCCATTCTGGCCGGCCTCGTCCCCTCCTCGCCCTGCACAGGAAGCCTCCCTTGCCAGCTTCTTGCTCCGTCCCTGGGAAGAGACTCCCCTCTTTGCAGCCCCCCAGACAGAAAGAGAAGGAGGCAGTGGGACAGGCATGGGGAACAGACTGGGATGACGGGAATGTGTCGCTCACCCTCTGCTGCCCCCCCCCCCGTGGTCTCTTTGGAGCTTGTTTGCAGCCTGGCACAGGCCCCCTCCCCTTGAGCGATCCTGCCTCCCGCATGCATTCGCAGCTCGCCCTCTCAGCCCACCCACTGTGGCTCCAGTGCCCACCCCCATCCCGCCCCACACGGGGGGAGGGCACCAGAATGTATCCTCGCCTAGTGGGCAAAAAAACCTGGGGCCATCACTGCCTGGCAGTGGCAGTGACCTGGGCCTCCAAAGAAAGGGAGTCATCCAGGAACACCTCCAGACTCTTCACCCTCGACGTTGGCGCCAATGGAGCCCCATCAAAGGTTGGCAACCTGATTCCCTGACTCAATCCCCCGTAACTCAGGTACAGAACTGTTACTGCCAATGGCCTTCCTTGTTGTTTGGGGAAGTAAGCTATGTGGCAGAATAGGCCAGAGGGGTACAGGAATTGCACATGACTTGTATACCAAGGTCCAGCAAAGTAGGAAAACTCCAGATTGGAAGATTATTAATTACAAGCACACTAAACATTGAAAAAGAGCAAGCAATACAGAACTAAGAAATCAGAGGTGATTGAAAGCGAATAGAGGGGTCAGTTACGGGGTGATACAACCTTTCCAGACATGCAGGGGTCCATGGAGATGAGATTATGGCCCAAACCAAAGGTTTAGGGGTGAACTGCCAGTTGAAATCAGGGACAGGCACACAAAATCTGAGGCCATGTGCTCTGACAGATATAGATATTGAAAAAACAATACAGACAGTGGGAGGTCTTGGGGGCTGGTTTCAGGTGAGAACAATAGATTTTCTAGGTCAATAAGGAGTCAATGGAAGTGTGGTACCAGGCAGAGCATAATTCAGGTGTGACCAATGAGTTTCCAGAGGGGCAGAGTCTGGTTTAACAATAGCTGTGATGGGATTAAGCCAGGTCCTGGATGGATGGCTGCGGAATAATAGAGTGGACTACTGTTTCCCTGGTGCCAGACAGAAGAGGTGATGTTTCTTATTGTGTGGCAGGATGAACCTGAATGGGAGACCATTCACTAGACATGGAGAGTTAATGTTTACGCCCAATGGAAGAGCTCCGTCTTGCAGACCCTGTGGAATTGTAATAAATCCCGCAGGGCCCTGATCTCACTCGGGAGCTCATTCCACCAGGCAGGGGGCAGGGCCAAAAACAACCTGGCCCTGGTTGAGGCAAGTCGGACATCCCTTGGGCCAGAGACTACCAGGAGGTGTTGATTAGCAGAACATCACGTCTTACAGGGCTTGTATGGGGAGAGGCGGTCTCGAAGGTATGCTGGCCCCTGGCCGTAGAGGGCTTTGAAGGTAAGCACCAGCATCTTGAAGCAGATCCGGAATTCAATAGAGAGCCAGTGCAGGTTGTGCAGCACCGAGCGGATGTGCGCCCGTACAAGCATTGCTGTCAACACCCACGCTGCTGCATTCTGCACTAGCTGCAACTTCCGGAGCAAAGTCAGGGGTAGTCCCACGTAGAGAGAGTTACAATAATCCAGTCTGGAGGTGACCATTGCCTGGATTACTGTAGCTAAGTCTTGGGAGGCGAGATATGGGGCCAACTGGAGAGGGAGGCATCCAGGAACACCCCCAGGCTCTTTACCCTGAACGCCGGGACCAGTGGAGCCCCATTGAAGTCTGGGAGCTTAATCCCCTGTCCCAGTCCCCCGTGACTCAGATACAGGACCTCCGTCTCGGATGGATTTCAGTCGGCTCTGATGTAACCATTCAGCCATGGCCCATAGCGCCTCCTCCAGATCTCCCGGGGCCGTATCCGGGTGGCCGTCCATCAGTAGATAGAGTTGGGTGTCGTCTGCATACTGATGACACCCCAGCCCATACCTCTGGATAATCTGGGCGAGGGGGCGCATGTAGATATTGAATGTCATAGGGGAGAGAATTGCTCCCTGCGGCATTCCAGTAGCTCTCCCTCAAGCACCACCCTCTGTCCCCAACCTTGAAGGAAGGCTAGCCACTGCAAGGCAAGCCCCCGTATTCCCGCGTCAGCGAGGCGGTGGGTTAACACATCATGGTCAACCATGTCGACCGCTGCCAACAGATCAAGAAGTATCAGCAGCGCTGATCTGCCTCAATCCAGATGTGTCCAGAGGTCATCCACCAGGGCAACCAACACCGTCTCCGTCCCATGGGTAGGGCGAAAGCCGGACTGGAAGGGGTCCAAGATCGTAGCATCCGCCAAGAAAGTTTGGAGCTGTGTTGCCAGTGCTCTCTCTATTACCTTCCCCAGAAACGGCAGGATACTGGGCAGTAGTTATTGAGGACCGTAGGGTCCAAAGAAGATTTTTTTAGGAGAGGGCGAACCACTGCCTCATTCAGACCCCCTGGGAAGATCCCTGTTAAAGGGACAAGTTGATAATCTCTCTTGGGGTTCCACACCTCATCGCCGCAAGCTTTAACCAGTCGTAATAGGGAGGGGTCAAGGAGGCACGTGGTAGGCTTCACAGCCACCAGACTCTTGTCAACTTCGTCCTTGGAGAGCAGACTGAAGTGGTCCAAAATTGGACCCAAAGACGGCCAGTGGGCTTCCAGTTCTTTTATTGTATCAAATGTGGTCGGGAGGTCGTGGAGGAGTGACAAGACTTTGTCTGCAAAATGGAATGCAAATGCCTCATAGCTGATCGCTAGTTCCCTAGCATTTGGAATGCCCTGTGGCAAATTAGTCAATGACTGAATAATTCTAAATAATTGGGCTGGGCAAGAGCTAGCAGATGCAATGGAGATCTCATAGAAACCCTTCTTTGTGGCCTTCGCTGCCATCTCATAGGTTCTCATAAACGACCTATAGGATGCTCTTGTCGCTTTGTCACGAGCTCGTTGCCATCCTCTCTCTAGCCATCTTAGCTCCTGTTTCATCCCCCATAGCTCCGTGGTATACCATGGAGCTAGTTTGGTACGGGGGTGAAGAGGACGCCGGGGAGCAACTTTGTCGATGGCTTCGGAAAGACGGGATTGTCAGTCTTCCACCACCACATCCAACAAGTTAACAGAGGGAATTGGATCTCGCAGAGCTTCCTGGAACCTATTTAGATCCATTTGACTCTGTGGGTGAGCATAAATCCGCTCACCGCCTTAACAGGGAGGGTTAGGGATACCCAGCTGAGCATCAGCAGTAATCCGGTCCACCATTATCTTTGATGCAAAGATACAATCCAGCATGTGGCTTTCTTGATGTGTGGGAGTCGAAACAAACTGGGAGAGTCGCAGTGCCACCATGGACGACACTAGGTCCATGGCCTGAGTGGAGGCTGCATCATCTGCATGAACACTGAAATCTCCCAGGACTAAAAGCTTGGGGTACTCCAAGGCCCAGCTAGATACAGCCTCCAACAGGTCTGGCAGGGCATTTGCTGGTGCGTTAGACAGATGATACACCAACCAAATGGCCATACTCTCCTCAATCTCCCACACCAGGCCAACACATACAATGCCAGCAATCTTTGCCTCAGGGAGTGGCCTGAAGGAGAAAGCCTCCCGGATGAGTAAGGCCACTCCCCCCCCCATCAGTCCAAGACTGGTGAAGAACTGAGAAACCCCGGGGGGGCCAGTTGACTCAGAGCGTTCCACCCGCCCTCGCCCAGGTCTCAGTCACGCAAGCCAGGTCTACTGCCTGTTCTACCAGATAACTCTGGAGGACAGAGGTCTTATTGTTAATAGACCTGGCATTGCACAACACCAGTGTCGGAGAAGGGTATGGCATCCTATCCCTACAGCCAGCATCTCTTGAGATGGGATGAAGGTTGGAAGGGGATCGAGCATATCCATATCTCTATCCCCCTCCACTGTTCCACCTTGTCCCACTGTCATACCTCCCCTGCCCCATCAGCACTGGGATCCCCGACCCCAACATGGCCTCCCCCATCAGATCTTATTGCAAATGCAATAAATAAATTTGCATAAAAATGCAAATAAATAAATTATTGGCCTGAAACTGGGTCCACTAAACATCTGAAGGCAGGTGCAGTAAAGGTTCTCAGTCCTAATCCTAATGAATACTACAGGACAGTTCCACAAAACAATGCTGTCCTTGAGAGTATTCTCCCAACTACCCTCCACACTATCAGCAATTCCTACCAAATTAAGAACCCTAACCATTAATTGTAAAATAAATTCAATCTTCAATCTCCAGTCAAATTGATCGATAGCCAACATTTAATCATTCAGTTTAGATCAGTCAATTTAGATCAGTCAGTTCACAGGGAAAACACCATAAGAGTTACCTAACCTCTCTCTAACCCACCCCACTAACTAAGAACTATCCACCCAGTAAATTGATTAATATAAATATCCAATCACAACTCCCATCAATCAATTTATACAAAACCTATGACTAAATAATCATTAACTGGAATATAACAAGAACTGATTAGAAAATAGCAGGAAGAGCTGACATAACAAGGGAAGGTAAACAGTACTAAAGAGGGGATGTCAATGAATTAATTATATCAACAGCACTGATGCCCAACAAATGTGTGGTCCAAGGAATCCAAGTAAAATTTCTCTCCTGCACTCCCAAACCTAACCATCCTGTCAAGGGATCTGTAGGAGGCTGTCGAAGTCCTTCTCCCAGCAGACTGAGTCATCTGCAAAAACAAAGGCATCCATCGGTCTATGGGCCTGATTAGGGTCCCCCCAAAACATCCAAAGCAAGTTGGTAAAGCTCGGTGAACCAGGGTGGTCCATCTTCCTATTTGTTCCCTGGGATTGGCTTGATACCTTCTGGACAACACAGCACCCCAGTCCGGCAGCAGCACCACAGCACCAGCTTCCCCACAATGAGGCATGGAGGTTCGATAGTCTGGGCAGGAAATGCCACAGTTCCACGAACCCCGTTTCTGGGCAGAAAACACACCGAAAACACCGCAGCTCCATGGCCCCATAAGGTGGCCTTCAGCCTTCTCCCAGTTCCATCGCCCCAGGAGCCACCAGATCCACTGTCTATCATCTGCAGGGGCACTGATGATCCAGAGAGGCCCCAGCAGCCTTCAGGTCCTCAGTTTCCAAGCTGGGGACAGAAGAACTGCTGCTGGATGGGAAACGCCACCGCTGGATCACTGGGCCACTGAGCTCTGGGCCACTGGGCTGCTGAGTCGCTGCCGGGCAGGATACCACAGCAGGGCTGCTGAGTTGCTGCTGGGCAGGGTGCTGTGGCTGGAAACTCCGTGGCTCCATGGGCTCTGCCAAAGCACTCAGCCTTCACTCTGCCCAACCCTGCTTCGGTTGGCTCCGCCATCCACAGGGCCCCCATGATCCCTAGTGACACTTGCAAGTCAGTGGAGTCACCTCAGTCTTCTGTCATCAGCCAGCCACCAAAGGTTATTTTTTCATCCTGTGTGTCTGCGCATGAAACCGCAGTTTCTTAGAGTGAAACTACTGTATGTGCTATGCATGGTTTCATGGTCATTTGAAAGATGGTACCCACGTCTTTCCTCACATGGGAGCCAAAGCCATGGGAACACAGCAAGAGAGGAAAGGGTTAAAAAGCCCTTCAGCCTTCTGTCCCTCAGTGGCTGCATTGGGGGGGGGGGTGATCACTGTTCCACATAGAACTGTACGCGATACATGGAAATGCCCTGAGTGGCAAGGGGAATGTCGGTTTTCAGAGATACTCTGTACTTTTTATTATGAAAAACTGAGCCTCGCCTCAAACTAAGCCTTGTTTAGCGTATTTTAAGTGCCTTTTTAGACGAATAATCACAGGGATTTGTTTCCTCATTTCCAAGGTGGGACCGTTTTCATCGGAGCAGGCTCACCTGCAGGCTTCATTAAGGAATAATTAGCTGAGCATCTGCTCTTGACTGCAAATATGCACCCAATTCACCCCTCTATCCTTTAGAAGTCCCCTGAAATATTATTACAACCCTGGAAAAATGGTGCGAATGCAAGAGGAAGATGGAAAGGTGTGGAGGTAGCATGTATGCGTGCATTGATTAATATGCATTAACTGATGTATGAATGATCCCCTGCAGTCACGGTTGCAAGACGAATGCACAAAACCGCAACTCATGCAGAGAGGACCCTCGTCTGCACCAGAGAGAGCATTTTGGTAATAAAGGAAAGGTTAAAACCAAAACAAAACAGAAAAAAAACAAGTGTCTTTGGCTGCTCCAGCTCGGCTTGTTTCCCTCCTGCAGGGTTTATGCGCTTTAAGTCCTCACCTCTTTTGCATTAGCATACCAAAAGCTGGCTCTGATCAGCCCGTCCCGAGAGAAGGATTTGTCGCTTGTACACTAAAGCAGTACTCAAGCAGAAAGATTTAAGACGGATGAGGATTAGTATGAAGGAAATACATCGACTGTTTCTCATGCTGTAAATGAAGCCACCCGTTGCCCTTTTATGCTTGGCTGTGCGGTTTACACGATTAAATCCGAACGTGAGCTGTTATTGCTTCTTCCCAGAGGCATCCATGGGGGATGAAGGGTGTTGCTATTTTAAGATCGGTAACTCCTATCTAGGTCCTAGCACACAGACCACAGAGTGGTAGCAAAAATGGTGTGGATTGCCAGTGGTTTCAGGCAAATGCCACACCCAGGGTTCATCCTCCCAACCTGTTGATGAAAGGGTGAAACATTCAACCATAAAAAAGCTGGAAGGAATCTCTTTCTCGCCTCCCCCCCATACCCCTTTGCTTGGACACCCGATGACTGTTCTACCCATCTCTCTTATTGTGTAGCTTTATCCCCTAGTTAGATCTCTCAGGCCCCGGTCACACGTAAGGGTTTGGGCCGGGAGAGGGACGGATCAGGGGCGCAGCAAACGGGCGCGATCGCACCGCAACATCTGGGAAGCGGCGCACACCCATCCCCGATCCAGCCCTTCAGGCCAAAAACCCGCTGCAAAAAAGAACCACCCTAGAGGTGAACTTACCAGAAAGGCCGCGGCAAGCGTGGCCGTGGGATCTCCGGCGCGTCCTTCTGCCGGTGCATCCGAGGCTCCTGGCCGAACTGCGCATGCTCACACATGCGCAGTTCAGCAGCCTCCCTCTCTGTTTCGTGGCTTTCTTCCCAGTCTCCCCGGCATCTGATCGTGCCAGGGAGCAAGTGTGCAGCAGCTCACGGGATCTGTGTGATCCCACTGCCGTGTGCCTATTTTGGTGCGGCTTTCAAAGCCACACTTTGCCCGCGCATTCCCCCCCCCCCCCGGGGGGGGGGGGCGCCGGTCAGAGGGTTTTTTGCACATGCTGAATAATGCACTTTCAGTCCACTTTCAGCTCACTTTAGTGATTGTCTGCAAGTGGATTTTGCCATTCCACTCAGGCTGTGATCAGACCAGCTATTTGACTCGATTTTGTTGCTTCTCCCTTACAAAATGATCATTCAGACAGTGACATGTGTCTCCTGTTCTGCAGTCATTGGCAACCTGTACTCACAGCTGACTTTCCTGACATGGGGAAAAAGCAGACCTTTACAGATTGAGCTGGTCTCACCACAGTTTCTGATGTCTGAACTTTATCTTGCAAAATCAAGTCATTTGGGAAGCTAGAGAGCACATTTGCGTCTGTGCCATTTTAAAAATTCATTTAGCCGTGTGCGCTTAAGCAGCTCTTCGCCCCATGTGTTTCTCTTTTAGAAATCTTTTAAAACCTTCCAAAGAAAGATGCCTATGTGTTTCAGCTTTTTTCTGCCTATAGCTTTGTGGCACATGTGATTGGGAAAGGGGTTAATTGAAAAGTTGTGTTTTTTTCAGAGAGGGAGGGGAGGGAAGCTGTCTGAGAATGATGCCAAGAGTCCAGCTTTGCTTCAAGCATTTAAATAAGAAGTCAGCACACAGGACACAGAGGCTGCGATCACACAAACTCAATAATCCACTTTCAATCCACTTTCAAATTGGATTTTTACTGTGTGAACTGGCAAAATCCAGTTTGAAAGTGCATTGGAAGTGGATCGAAAGTGGATTATTGAGTGTATGTGATCGCAGCCAGAATGAGGCTTCTCTATTCTCTCCTCTTGGTTTTGAAACATTTAATTTTTTAAAAGCACAGTTCAAAAAAACACTGCCCTCACGGCCGCACTACAGATCCCAGCAGCCCTGTCCTGCAATCCCATTGGCCACCAGCTGCCACTAGTTTGAAGCAATACTTCCCATGAGCGCTTATGCACATGCTCAAATAATAAAAGCTCCAACTCCACGGCTGCTGTTGGATCTGTACTCCACAGGGTGAAGCGGGTTAAGGATGGGATGTCTGATCCAATTTCTTCATTACAAAAAATAACGGAGACATTTGAGGTGAGTTGCTAACTCTACCGTGTAACAACAGCCTCAGTAAAATCCAATTGCAAAGTGCATTGATAGTGGATTGAAAGTGCATTATTTGGCATGTGTGAAAGCAACCCTAGGTGGGTCAACTAAACTGTGGTCCTGGTCACTCGGAGGATTTGCCCCGTGAAAGGGATGGATTGAGCGCGCATCAAACAGGCGCAATCATACCACAACATCTGGGAAGCGTAGTGCACCCGTCTCCAACCTGTACCATCGGCCCGAAGAAGCGGATTTAAAAGGCACTGGGGAAAAGGTAGTCGCTTCCGGTAAATGTTTGGCACGGGCGGGCAGCAGCCATCCGCGACCCACGCATGCGCAGTAATGCAGTACTGCCGTGTTGCATTGCTGGGACTACACTGTTTCCTCCCTGGTGTGATTGGCTGCCAATGGCCTGAGGACAGAGCCGCGGGGGACCGTAAGATCGCACTCCCGCACTTCTTTTAGCTCCGCCTCTAAAATGCCTCCCATCCAGTGCGGATTTTCCCACTCGTGTGACCAGGGCCTAAGCTAAGTATATCCTTTTCAGTACAGGCTTATATCCATGTAAATCTGTTGAAGTCAATGGACTTAGAAGACTGTGACTGCGTTTAGAATGGCACGGGCAGGCTGCTCATCTGTTCCAGAATGGATTTGGATTTCAGCACTTAAGTAAGTCTAAAGGCATATCTAGATTTGATTAATTATTCCATTTGATTAATCCTTTCATTTTATTTATCCTTCACTGCACATAATTCTGGGAAACACAGTTCTGTGAGGGAGCCTCAGGATTAATACTCTGCACTCTCAGCAAACTACACTTCTCAGGATTCTCTGGGGGGGGGGACTACAAAAGGAAGAGTGGAACGAAATGGTTATAAAGCGTAGACATGTTCTAGGTCAGGGCTGGACACATGTTTTAAGAATCTATGTTTTCAAAGATTTGACAGGGCTCCAGGATCCAGAAACAGGCCAGCTTCAAAATGCCCGGGGGGGGGGGAGCCAGTCACAATAGCCTGCTGCTCGCATGAGTTGTATGTCGGGATATCTGCCCTGACAAGTACAAATTCACCTCTGAGTTACTATGTACTGGGGTTTCCAATATAAAACCCTGCTGCTACACAAAGATACAGGCAGCCAATGATTGCTGTCATTTACAGATGAGGTACATTGAGACTGAGAGATAAGTAATAGACCTTTCTAACTGACAGTTTTTAAACAGCCATTTCTGTCAATGTTCTTATTTATGCCTTCACTAGAGAAGAGCTGCTGCGGCGTGGCTGAGAAGAGTGCCTTAGCAACAGGGGCAGCCTTTGCAGGGGTGGGTACTTCCTGGAAAGCAGGAGGGGGGGGGGAGACTAGGCTTGTCTTGAGAGTTATGTTTTATGCCATGCATCTCAGGCCAATGAGGCCTCTTGCCCTAAGTCAGGAGCTTTCAGAGATCTATTGTGACCCAGCACCCGGATCTACTAGTAGAATGGGCCTACCTCTGCCCTGAAAGAGTGCATTTTCCATTTCCCCAAGCAGTAACGTAGTCCTGCAACTAAACAATACAAGGGACACAAGTTGGGTCACATCACATGATTGCAGGATGGGGAGTCCAAGAAAGGGGCAAACAGAACCCCCCCACACGGCTGTTTCCAATGGCTAAAACAACTCAGGAGGGAAGCCTGACGCCCCTCCTCCCCCCTTGCAGCACCTGGAGTGGCATCAAGCACTTTCCAAAGTTAGTACCCCCAGTGTTCCCTCTAAGCTGAGCTAGTGTGAGCTAGCTCACAGTTTTTTAGCCTCCAGCTCACACATTTCTGTCTTAGCTCAGGAAGGATGGCTCCAGAGCAAACTAATTTATGCAGTAGCCAAGTCGCTCGCTCACAGCTTTAATTCCAGTAGCTCACAAAATAGAATTTTTGCTCACAGGATTCCACAGCTTAGAGGGAGAATTGAGTTCCCCCTATGTACATGTAGATGTCTCTTGCATCATTTAACACGTTTAGTCTGGAGAAGAGGAGGTTGAGGGGGGACATGATTGCTCTCTTTAAGTATTTGAAGGGCTGTCCCTTAGAAGAGGGCAGGGAGCGGTTCCTGTTGGCAGCAGAGGATAAGACTCACTATAATGGGTTTAAATTAAGGGCGGGAAGGTACTGGCTGGATCTTAGGAAAAACTTTTTTACAGTAAGAGTTGTTAAACAGTGGAATCAGCTGCCATGGGAGGTGGTGCGCTCCCCCACACTGACAGGCTTTAAGCAGCGGCTGGACAAACACTTGTCAGGGAGGCTCTAGAGGCTGATCCTGCATTGAGCAGGGGGGTGGACTAGATGGCCTGTATGGCCCCTTCCAACTCCACGATTCTATGATTCCAACTGGACCCTTAGGTTTTACCTTTTCCCAAAGAAAATACAAAAGCCATGTAAATCCACCAGGGGGATCTCACTGCATAGGCCTAGTATAAATCTGAGGGTATGATTATTGCTTTGGCCATAAATGAGGAGGGGGATACAGCTACTAAGTCCATTTTTATTTCAGACCCATTGCTTTTTCTGTTTGGCTAATGGCCCATTCAACTCAATATCAGGGGGATTTTCAACTTTACACTTACTTCTTTTAGAGAGATCATTACACAGTTTGAAAGAAGATAGATTGAATGCCAGGGGACATTTCATACTTTTTTTCTTTTTCCTGAAATTTCCTAAACTTAAGTGATCAGTAATATCAGCAGAGACAAAGAATGAAATCCCTTTCCAGAAAGAGCACTTTACCATCTCTGCTTAAGTAGTAGCCAACAGGGAACTGTTTCCGAAGAGATTGATAACCACCAACCCCGACTGTTTTAGTAGGTCAAAATCCAGAGAACTGTAGCAAAAAAGGCAAGAAGGTTGGCAAGAGGGAACACAGTCCACATCACTTAAATTGTTTAGTAAAAAACAGTCAAAGCCAAAACTGTGTTGGAATTATATTGTGCTGGGGTCTATGCAAAAGCAATGGAAGCGGAAGACACTAGTAGGAGAGGAACCGCCCCCTCCCCACTTCCCTTCTCCTCTAGCACCCACCTGTGATCCTTGAAAAGGCTTTGCCAAAAGTTGTGGGACTCCCTTGTGACTGTTCTGCCAGAAGTGGTGCAAATGGTGCCACTGATGAAAGAGATAGAAAGGGGTCACTGTGACCATTTCTGCAGTAGTAAAATTCCCTGCATTGACATTTTTAAAACTGCATATTATGTGAAATTTTCTGCAGTAGATTTTTCCTCACCAGGCACAAACCCAAAGTTTTCTCCTTATCCCATGTTTTTGGAATCCCCAGTTTTAGCAGCTTTGCCTTACTTAATGTAGCCATTGATGCGGTAGCATGGCTTTTCATCCTTGTGGCTTCACCAACTTTTGGCACTGCCTTTTCAAGGTTCACAGGTGTGTTCTGGATGACTCTGGTCAGGCCTGATTCAGATATAGCTGTGTGCTTAAGAGGCCCTGGACATCTAGTTAGCTTTCCTATACCAGATCATTTAATCTTTTAAGTGCTTTTCCTCAACAATGTTTTAGGTATGTTGTAGGTCTAGTGATACTATCAGAATATTCACTTCCATTTTATCCTTTTTTACAGTTTATCTTTTTAATCTTTAAACACTGACTAACAGAAAATTATACCCTCCATTACTGCTACATAGGTAATTAGAGGTTGTGGTCACACGCGCCAGAAAAAACGTGTGTGTGTGTGTGAGAGGCTATTTCCTCTGGAGGAATTTGACCCGCAGTTGCGCTATCACACAGTCCTTGGAAGCTGCGGACACAGCCCGCCACTGCGTGATCAGATGCAACCATATGTGATTTAGGGGTTTTGGGGTTTTTTGCCCCATTTCCAATGCACTTAAACGAGGAATCGATGAATCGCATCTCTGCACTGAGGGCTCCCTATGGAATTTGCAATTATGCACATACTGAGAAGGGGGGGGAATGGCACAGAGTTGGGATGGCCTGATCAGACCATCTCGATGCCATGAGAGTGCGCTGGAGCGATAAGACAGGGGAAAATCCATCCGTGGCCCGTCGCAACCCATTTTCGACCGGATTTTCCCTGGTGTCTTTTAACTCCACTTCTGTGGTGGGGCAGAACAGGTTGCCAATGGCTGCGGGACACTTCCCAGATGTTGCTGTCTGATCACACCTTTTAAATCCACCCAGCATTTGTGCCTATGGTGGGTCTAATTGTGCGTATGATTGCAGCCAAAGGAGAGCAATTACATGAATCCATAAAAGTATCTTAGCCAGATATTAGCAGGTCACAAGCAAGAATCCCCATCTAAGAAGACGCTCCCAATCAGTTCAGCTCCCCGTACTGATAGGTTTTTAAAAATAATCTCCCAACAGTACCTAGCTGTCCCACTTGATAAGGGCACACATTCTTAGCTAATTAATTATCTTATAACTTCAAACACCATACAAAATTATTTGTACTTGAATATCTGTTTGAAATGCATATAAAGAGTTAGTTCATTAAGAACATAAGAGATACCAATGTTGGATCAGGCCAAAGGCCCATCCAGTCCAACACTCTGTGTCACACAGTGGCCAGAAATACCAGTGCCATCAGGAGGTCTACCAGTGGGGCCAGGACATTAGAAGCCCTCCCACTGTTGACCCCCCCAAGCACCAAGATGACAGAGCATCACTTGCCCCAGAGTCCCTATCTATACGTTGTGGCTAATAGCCACTGATGGACCTCTGCTACATTTCTCTTGCTACTTTTTATCATAACAAGGTCTATTTAAAAATAGTGATTACACATTTCTAATGCATAACAAGGTCTATTTAAAAATAGTGATTTACACATTTCTCATGCATATGAATATCTTTTGGCCCTAAACCAATACGCCTGCTTCTGAAGCGGGACATTCTTGCCATTCTCAGATGCTTCTGCCCCTGGGCCTCAACACAGTGTCCATTGATATGGGTTAGGCAGTTTCTAATCTGCGGACACCATATTATTGTGTTACTCCTTTGTTGTTTCTGTACCTGCCTCAGTTAGTGCCTTATGCTGGTGCTGCACAGCATCCAGCCCAGGGAGCTGAATGACGATGAGAATCTAGTAGGCAAATAGAAGATCTGTCCAAACTTCAAGACAATCCGGACTACTTAAAAATGATTTGAAAAAGTCTAATATTTAGGTTGTAACCCTGTGTCTTTTTAAGATATATATTGTGTAAAAGACACAAACAGATCAGGAACACCATAAATAAAAATGGGCAGAATAAAAGGTTTACAACTGATGAAAACAATATGGTCATGTTTGTTGTCGCTTTGTATCCAAGCGGCAGATATTTTTGTTTAGAAGGAGACTAGGCATGCTCCCGTGGAGGCAGAGCTTGTAGAGGGAGATTCCAAGATGCATGCCTGACAGAGGCCTTACATACTATGACAAATAAAAGAGTTATACTCTTTCTTTGCTGATGTGGACCCAATATTACAGCACAAAGACCCAGATTTATGCTTAGAAAAGCTCTACATCTCAAGAAGACTTAAAAAAATGAGTGTAGTAAAGTTACTAGAGTGAAATCCATTGAAAAGAAAATACAGTTTTCCCTCAGACCAGAAAACAAGGCAGAGTGAGTGGTGCATATTCCCATGCTAAGTATAATGAAGTTTCCCCAAACACCTCTAAAGGAGGTTTCGCATGTGGTGCTGACACATGGAAATATGCAAATGTGTAATTTCTCCTTACCTTAAAATCCAGAAGCATGGAAAGAAGGTACATCTGAGGGCCAAACTAGACATTATCATGTCCGCAGGTTGGACTGTGGGTGCTGATGCCATTTTAGAGATGAATTCAGCTATCTAAAAATGCCATGAGGACTTGTGGTGCAGCAGGATCAGTTTATCTTGTACCTCCACACACACTTTTCAAGTGCCTAAAAACTGTGGAAGGTGCTGTTTCGATACTGGAAAAGCTGTAGGAGGGACAAAATCACCTGGTCCTACTGCACCACAGGCCCATGTGGCATTTTTAGATGGTTGAATTCTTCTCTAATATGGCAACAATGGGTCAGACCTGTTGACACTGTGACATCTAGTGTGGCTCTGATTTACACATCCACTTGCCATTTCTGCCTGAACTGAGAAGAGTCTTGATTACTTTTATGAAAGTGTGTCTATATTAAAATGTTACTAAAGCAAAAGGAAGATTCAGCTCTTGAAGAGAAGAGGCAATCACTGTTAACTGAGAGCTACTGTAGTGGTTGCATTTCCTTCCCCACTCTTACATAGATAAGGAAGCTGGGGAAAACTTCTTCATCATAGCTGAACCAGTGTCTTGAATATAGAATCTGTGAACCTGTTTCAGGGCGTTTGGGTGGGTGGGGTGGGGGTTCCACACAAGTGACTGTCCAGACATGATGAATAAATCTCTCTCTCTCTCTCTCTCTCTCCCTCTCCCTCCCTACTGGAAGGTTATAGTAACACTGGATGTGGTCCTCAATGAAAAGACTTTGAATCAGGACTCATTAATCCTTTATGATATGGTCTTTGTGCATTTAATTGTTGTGCAGCAGGAAGATATTCAACAGGTATAACTTTCCTAATAATTGCATCAGTATCCTTGAACAAATTACACCTGTTATATTTCTGCCATGGTATAGCTGGTTTGTCAGGCAACAATTTAGAAATCCTAAATTGAATTAAAACTGTATTGGGATTGAGGGAAACTGCACAGAAAAGTGCAGAGGAGGTAGAATTTAGAAAGGAAGTTTGTGCTTGTCTTGGTGTGTAACAGGCTCCCAGTAACAATGATGAATACGGAATGCACTGCTCTCTACTGAACAGCAGGCACACCTGGCGTGAAACCCAGCATTCTGCTGCAAAGTACCTTAGCAGCACAGTGTGAGGACTGGAAGTGAAGCAAAACACTGCATATCATTACATAGAATATGAATATTGTTAGGGAGGATCTGGTTCCTAGTAGAATCTCAATTTCCCCCCCCTTTGTTTTCACCTCTCATTGTTTCCAAGGGAAGCTTGAAAATATAAGAACAGCATGTTACAAATGCATTGCACGCAGAAGACAAATAATGAACTCCTCATTTCATAGATACTCTGTCTCCCCTACCAGAAATTCTCTGTCAACTAATGTGTCAGATTTTGTGATGTTATGTAATCAGTGCAAGTCATGATGAGTGTTAGTCTGGAATGCTGTTGAAATTCTGTTGAGGTGAAGGAGATGTAAGGTCAGTGTGGCTGAGGGAAAAGCTTTACATCGTTCCCTGGGACCAAGAGTGTCTTTGCACTACAGCAGGGCTGGGTAGACAAGGTTCTATGGAACTCTGTTGGGCAAAAGAAAACAGAAGAGAGAGATGATGGGCTGCAAAAGGAGTAAATAAAATAAATAGTGAAAGCTCTTACATTGGGGCATGTGGATAGGAGGCACTGAGTGGTTCTGTAGGAAAGGGGTGTAGAGGCGAGAAGGATCATTGGCATATGCTCTAAAGCTTCAGGTCTCCTCACCCCACATCATATGCATCCTGCCTAGTGATTATAAGAGTCTGCCCCCCCCCCCCCCCCCCCCCCCCAGCTAACAATAACAGGACAGGCAAAAGATACACTACTAAAAAGATCTGGTGAAAGCTGCACTACCTTTAAAAGAGGAGGAGACATGTGTGGAGGGTAGGCAATCTTTATGGCTATTATCCATGATGGCTCAAAGGAATGTTCAGAGGGAGTATGTGCAGGAATACTGAGATTTCTTGAGATTGCCCAAAACATCAGAAAATCATTGAAACATAAGTATTTATTTATTTGATTTATAACCCACCCTCCCCAAAGCGGGCTCAGGGTGACTAACAGATGAGGCACGTATGCCAAGATTAATACAATTAAAAACAGAATAAAACAATCATTTATACAATACAATAAAGTGCAGGTGCTCTAGTTGTCACAAAAGTCCTTAATAACAAGATGAGGTTCTGGTAAAGATGGTTCCAGACAGCACTGCCATCCATTCTTTATCCCAGGGCCATCTCGCTGCCCGATAGTACCCACTCCAATTGGTGGTGGCGGTGCGGTGATGGTACAGTGGTGGCGGTGGCTCCTACTCAAAAGCCTGGTGGAAGAGCTCCATCTTACAGGCCCTGCGGAACTGCGCCAGGGCCCGCAGGGCCTGGATCTCCTCCGGGAGCTCATTCCACCAGGTAGGAGCCGCTACTGAAAAGGCCCTGGCTGCAGCAAATTTGGTATCTTTGGGGCCTGGAATTACCAGGAGATGTTGAGTCCCCGACCATAGTGCCCTTGGGGGAACATATGGGGAAAGGCAGTCCCTCGGGTATGCCGGACCCTGGCCATATAGGGCTTTAAGGTAAGAACCAGCACTTTGAAGCAAACCCAGAACGCTATTGGCAGCTAGTGCAGTGCTTTCAGCACAGACCTGATATGGTCCCGCCTAGAGAGACCCATCAACAGCCTGGCTGCAGCATTCTGCACTAGCTGCAGCTTCCAGATTTGCGACAAAGGCAGCCCCATGTAGAGAGCGTTACAGTAGTCAAGCCTTGAGGTGACCATCACATGGATCACTGTGGCCAGGTCATTGTGGTCAAGGAAGGGAACCAACTGCCAAGCCACCTGAAGATGGTAAAAGAGTGACTTGGCAGTGGCTGCCACCTGGGCCTCCATCGTTAAAGAGGAGTCCAGGAGCACACCCAAACTCCTAACCGCCAACGCTGTGTTTAAGTATATATGTAGTTGCAGCAGTTACACATTCTTAATAACCATAGGTGGGAGTTCCCCTGTCAAAACCGACTGAACCTGCCCACTCTCCCTGCAGATATTAGGACCTTAGTGGGTTACATAGACACACTAAGTTTCTTCAATAACTCTTTACAGGTCTTGTTTTGAAAAACCTAGAAATACGTAAAGAAGAAAATCTGAACATTATTTTATTTGATGATGTATTTTAATTAAAATATAATTTTAAATATTGTTACATTTTATACCAATCGAAATATATGATTTCCACTGTATAATATGTTTCAAGGTCATTCAGCTGCCATCTACTGAAAACTGGAGTTATGTGTCAAAGAGATAATTCCCAGCTCCTGGGAGATAAAAACTAACAAACAAAAAACCTCTAGTAATTTGCTGTAGTTATGTACAACACCAAAGGTGGTGACTAAATAAGAAATTCAGACAGCTTACTATTTAAAACAAAGTGATAGAATTAACGGTTGCCCTATAAGCACTAAAGCTGCACGAACATATCCTAAGTACCAATAATAAATAAACAACAACCCTGTATCCGAAATAAATGTAGTCAGCCTAATCAGGCATAGCCCCTATAGGACTATATTCCTTTTGCTCTTCTAAGAGAATGAACAGAACCATCTGTATCCCTAGTTCAAGCCAGAAGTTGCAGTAATATTGTCTGGGAACTTTCAGCCAGGAGAGGGCCTCCAAACATGTTGGCAGGGTACATTCCCTCCATACAGTTGAATAATCAGAGCCATATTCTGAGGAATATTTATTAATTAATTTATTTATTAATCAAATTTATACCCCGCCCACCCCCGTAGGGCTCAGGGCGGCTTACAGAGCAAGAAATCTTGCAACAATAAAAACATCCTGTACATTTAAAACATACTATACAATTTAAAACCAATCCCAATACAAATAAAGTGCTCAATGATCTTCAGTTCCAAAAACCCAAAAAGATGACTGACCAAGTCCAGAAGTTCCCAGCGGACATTCAGTGGCTTCAATATTCAGATGTTAAAAAGGCCAGATGTTCCTTCCTAGGGCCTCTTCCACCACCACCCCCATGATGACAATATAGCGGGGGGGGGGGCGGCGACCCCTACTCGAAAGCCTGGTGGAAGAGCACCTGGTGGAAAGCCCGGTGAAATAACACTCCAATAACAGAATAACACTCCAAGCATGGGAGAGGGGGTTTGGAAGCCATGCTAACTTTATGCTTTGATGTGTTATGCTACACTATGATGAACTGCAATGTATAGAACACTTTCAGCTACAGCTTGGATTGTTATGCTGCAAGAAGGTGTGCCATCTAATACCAGGTACCAAATGTATTAGATAGAAAAGTTAGCTTTTTTATTTCTCTGTTGCTAAGCCATGGAGACTGTACTGCATGGTGATATCCTTTTTTAAACTGTTCAGTAAACCTTTATATATATTTTACAAAGGTCTGCTCTATTTGTGTGCATTTAACTTTAAGGACCCACAGAGTTTGGTGCTGCTTAGGTAAAAACGAGTGGTGACCCAGGGGGACCTAGGCATGGATCTCTGGCATGGTGGCACTTTAAGTGTATGGAAGTCTCTATGCACAAGTAAACCCGCTGGCAGTGCACTCTCTAGACTGAGTAACATGGTTGTTATTTTGCTTAATTAGAATACAGAAGCTAGGAAAAGATGGCAGCAGCAGAGCTACCAGGTGCTTTACCTGTTATTTATGAGCTGGAGGTTACCCTTGGTCAAGATCCAATTATCCAAACCTATGATGGAATGATGGCTGAATACAGGTGAATGTATGAATCTCTGGGGGAGCAGGGAAAACTTTTATTGGTTCAGGTGGAAGAAGTGGAGAAGGGAATTGTAAAAGAAAAGGATAGACAACTGACCATGTTCTCCAAGGGACTCTCCTCTCTTGTAAACCTTATTCAGAAGGAAGAAGCTGATACAGAAATCCGGCGGGGGGGGGGTAACATGCTTGTACAGCCATTTGGGGCTGGAAATGAAGGAATGAGTGCCAGTTTGGGGCAGCCCAAATTAATGTGGAGACCTGTGGAAGGCAATATCCCTATGCAGCAGCAGACCAAACTTGGAAACAATGATGACACAGGATAAAATCATCCTGTAGACTTGCAATGTATTCTTATGGTCTTCATAAATTTACGGACAGAGCTAGGCATGGGCACAAACTGGGAAAATGTGGTTCTTTATGGTCTGTGGTTTGTGGCATGCCTGGTTTGTGAGCCATAAACTGTCACAAGGTTTTTGACACCAAACAAATTGGTCTGTTTGTGAAATTCATAATGTAGTAAAATGCCCCCTGGCATGCTAGAAACACCAAATGTGCAGGGGGTCTCCAGCTGACTATCCTCTACCTGCCCTCCAAGTTTGGTAAGGGTTGGATTTACGGGGCCTGAGTTACAGTCCCCAAAGAAGGTGCCCCCAGGCATGGATCTCTGACAAGATTTGTTAAAATGGTTTGGCTTTCATATGCATCAGACTCATATGTAGAACTTTAGACATTGTATTGTAATATTTGGGCTTTAATAAGTTTGTGTGCTATCAATAAGAAGCCTTATTCAGCAATTGAGAAGGAAAAACCCAAGTGGTTATTTCACACACCTGCCATATCTGTAACAGCATATGTTACACTGAACCAATTAGCTAATTAGCATGGTCTGTATAAATCTGCATATAAAATTAGTCAGGTTTCTGTCACATAAGGGAACTCAAACCTCTATTGAAATAACTGGAACATATAGTTTGGCATCCTCTTACTAGTATAGTGTTTTATGTACAGGCTTCTTGTAGAAAGGGCTGTCTGTAAGGTTTCCTAGAATGGACATACTCTGATGTAGTACTCATCTGTACAGGGATCTGTATAGGGATGGACATGAACTGGGAAAATGTGGTTTGTTTCATTTCAGTTCATGGTTTGTGGCATGCCCAGTATGTGAGCCATGAACCATCACAAACAAACTATGTTAAATAAGACCTAAACAAACTGGTTCAGTTCATGAGATCCATGACAATGTAGAATGCCCCCTGGTAGGCTAGGGACATCAATATCACAGGGGGTCTCCAGCTGACTCTCCTCTACCTGCCCTCCAAGTTTGGTGAGGATTGGATTTATGGAGTCCAAGTTACGGCCCTCTGAAGAAGGTGCCTCCATTGTTTCCAATGGAGAGGAAAAAAAACAGCAAAAAAAGAAAGGGCAATAAAAGCCCAGAAGAACAGAGTCAAAGTCACAGAGAATCTCTGCTGTAGAAACTAACCATGGGGGAGCATTTTTGCAGTCCCAGCAGTCCCAGTATAATTTGCTCAACAGAACCAGTGCCACTGTGGCAGTACAAACCCAATGGAACTAAGGTCAAACTACAGAATCTCTGCAGTAGAAACTAAAGGGGCATTTTTCCAAGCATAGCCGAACCAATGCAATGTACTAGTGCCCAGCAGAACCCAATGCCATTGTGGCAATGCCAGCTCAACAGGACTGATGTCTAGCACAGAATAACACTCCAAGCATGGGGGAGGGGGTTTGGAACCCCAGCAGAACCAGTGTCAACTACTAGTGACCAGCAGAACCCAGTGCCAAAGTGGCAATGCCTGCTCAATCACAATCCAAGTGGGGGGTGGGGTTTGCAAGCTCAGCAGAACAAATACAATGTACAGAGTGCCAAGCAGTACCAGTGCAATCACAGAATGCCCAGGAGAACCCATTGCCAATGTGGCAATGCCAGCTCAACAGGACTGGTATCAAGCATAGAATCACAATCCAATCATGGGTGTGTTGTTTTTTTGCAAGGGTAGTAGAACTAGTGTCAACTACTAGTGACCATCAGAACCCAGTGCTAATGTGGCAATGCCAGCCCAATCACAACCCAAGCAAGGGAGGCATTTTTACAAGCCCAGCAGAACCAGTACAATGTACAGAGTGCCCCACAGAAGCCAGTGTCACTGGCATTGCAAGTTTAAAAAGACTGATCTCAAAGCAGAGTCACAAATCCAAGTGTGAGGGGTGGGATTTTGCAAGCTCTGTGCAAGAAAATGGAAAGGGAACATAAAGCAACACCAGCAAATGGGGGGGGGGGCCTCTTGAAACTGACATGACTACTTTGAAACTGACAACAGTGTTTCCAAGGCTGGAGAATTCGGCCCCCCTATTGCTTTGAAGTTGGGTAAATATTTTGTTTGAGGGGAGACAGTCTGTCTGGAAATGTATTCATTCACTATACAGCAGGAACCTTCATGAATTGCTTGAAAGTTCATGGAAAGTTCATGCTGGTTGACCAGTCACCAACTTCAATTCACGAATCACAACCTGGCTAAAAGTCATAATGAACTTTAGTTTGTGAGCTAGTTAGCACTGTATTGTACCATTTCAGGGATGACCTGCATGAAATATTGCTTATTGTACATTCATTGTTCTGTCAACAACCCTGTACTGGGAGTTCTATGCTAAAACTTAATTGCCAGGCACCTGGGGGGCCTAATTTAGAATGACACCATGATATACAGGGAAAGGGGCTCAAATCTCCTCCTGTTCCTTTGAAATAGCCCCAGAAAACTGCTATTTCCCCTTTTGTCCCTACACATACACCAATAGGCTATGCAGGCAATAGGGTAGCACTGTACAAAATTATTCACAAAGCTACTTGAATAAATCATTAGAGACTGTGGTCTATAGTACTGTGTATAGTTTGCTGGAAGTAGGATCCTACTGTGTAATTCTGCATCATTTAATATGTCATGTTAATACTTATGCTTTGCTTCAGTTCTGTTTTTTTAGATTCCTGGTTGGTTCTACAACCCTAATCCTATTGCATTGTTTATCGAATGTCGCATACTGTTGTCTGTATTGACTCACTCTGTGTAATGTTCATGAGTCCCAGTGAGAAAGACAGTCTATAGATAATGTAATTAAAACAAACAAATAAATGTAAGTTTCCTCAACAAAACAAATGGTGACTCCATGGGACCATTTCAGGTCAGGAAAATGAGGTGGGGGGTGAGGCTTAATCCTCCACTGCCCTGCCCATGTGTGATGATCCTGAGCCAACTGGGGCCCCTGTGCACCCGAGAATTAAGTTTCAACACAGAACTACGAGTGCATGTCTGGTCAACAGGACGTGGGACTTACACCATAAACAACACATCAGATTGCTGGTAGGGGCTCACAGGACTAAATAATCTTCCTTGCAAGAAAATTAAACCCTTGTCCAAATCTGGTATACTAGGAAGAAAGTCAGGGCAAAATCCTCTTCCCCAAAATCTAGTTTTCTATGTGCAGAGAAATATTTTCCCCTGTGGATGAACATTCTGTCATGTGACCTTCTCCTGCTTTGTGAAATAGGAGAGTCCCATACACAGGTTTATCGTATCATTTTTTAAGCTTGAAAGAACTCATCCAGGTTGAGTGACTAAAGTCTTTTATTAGAAAAGGGCAGACTTCTGTAGCTGCTTCCAAGGGTGCGGGGGGGGGGGGATGCCCAGGAATGGCTCTGCAAGAGAAGAGGATTAATTCGATCACCACTGTTTACCAGGGCTATTTTTGGGTAGGAACGCACAGGAACGGAGTTCCGGCTGGCTCCCAAGTTGACCACGCCCAGCAGGAACTCATTAGCATAATAGGCCAACCCAACAGCAGAAACTCATTAGGATTGGCTACATTAGGGGTGTGTGGCCTAACATGCAAAGGAGTTCCTGCTACAAAAAAAGGCCCTGGGTTTTGACAACAAACAAGGTAAACAGAATAACAAGCAAAAGGTGGGTGTGGCTGGATAACCACACTTCTGGTAACATAGGGGTGCGGCCTAATGTGCTAATGAGCTGTGTTGTCTGGGGTGTGGCCCAATATGCTAATGAGTTCCTGCTGTTGGGTGTGGCCTATTATGCTAATGAGTTCCTGCTGGGCTTTTTCTACAAAAAGAGCCCTTACATATTAGAGGTTATCTCAATGGTCATTGGATGATAAAATGTATGTCTATTTATTCTAGCCTTCCTCTTTTATTGGCTTAACTCACATCTCTCAGTATTTCTCTATCAAATTGTAAACACTGTAAGAGGGAATATTGCTATTTTTTGCACATCCACTAATTCCAGAGAGATCAATCAAGATCTCTTTGCTCTGATCCTGATAACAGCTGTGGATGTTTTTTCCAGTTTCCCTCTAATTCAGTTTCAGCCTTGCATGTGTGACCCACCTAGATATACATTATAGCTCATTAAATGCTTGATGCTCCCAACCCCCCATTTTTTCCTGCTGCAAGCTGGGAAAAACTAGGATAGTTATCTGTCTCCTGGTAGCTGTGTCTTGCAGCAATCGTAATAGATGCTTTGTGTCAGCCTTTAAGCCACAGACTGCGTTCAGTTTTGTTACAATTCATCCGAGACTCAGAGACTTCAGTGATTCCCCATGTAGTTTTCATTGGTGCTGTGAATGTGGAGGCATTTTCAGCAGCAACGAAGTGTCAATGTGGCCATTTTCTTTGTCCTCCCCTTTCCTCAGTCTCATGAGGCCATAATTTGCCCCCATGATGGCAATCATAAATTGCTAGATTAATATAGCCCAATAACATTATCAGTAGCTAGGTGGAGCATGCACATTATTACCATTCTGCAGCCATTCCATTGGCTGCCCATCACTTACCAGCTTCAGTTCAAGGTACTGGCAAGACCTTCAGCGTCCCTTGCATATGCAGAACCACCTCTCCCCTATGCTCTGCCATGCCAGCTTCACTCATTTGCGCAGGGCCTTTTGCAGGAGCTACCCTGACAAAATCAACATAAGAATATAAGAGAAGCTAATGTTGGATCAGGCCAATGGCCCATCCAGTCCAACACTCTGTCACACAGTGGCCAAAAATACCAGGTGCCATCAGGAGGTCCAGCAGTGGGACCAGGACACTAGAAGCCCTCCCACCGTTGCCCCCCCCCAAGCACCAAGATGACAGAGCATCACTTGCCCCAGACTGAGAGTTCCTGTCTACACTTTGTGGCTAATAGCCACTGATGGACCTCTGCTCCATATGGTTATCTAATTCCCTCTTGAAGCCATCCATGCTTGTAGCCGCCACCACCTCCTGTGGCAGTGAATTCCATGTGTTAATCACTCTTTGGGTGAAGAAGTACTTTCTTTTATCCATTCTAACTCGACTGCTCAGCAATTTCATTGAGTGCCCACGAGTTCTTGTATTGTGAGAAAGGGAGAAAAGTACTTCTTTCTCTACCTGCTCTATCCCATGCATAATCTTATAAACCTCGATCATGTCACCCCTCAGCTGTTGTTTCTCCAAGCTAAAGCGCCCCAAGTGTTTTAACCTTTCTTCATAGGGAAAGTGTTCCAACCCTTTGATCATTCTAGTTGCCCTTTTCTGCACTTTTTCCAATGCTATAATATCCTTTTTGAGGTGTGGTGACCAGAACTGTACACAGTACTCCAAATGAGGTTGCACCATCAATTTATACAGGGGCATGATGATACTGGCTGATTTGTTTTCAATTCCCTTCCTAATAATCCCGAACATAGTGTTGGCCTTTCTTATTGCAGTCGCACACTGTCTCGGCATTTTCATTGAGTTATCTACGACAACTCCAAGATCTCTCTCTTGGTCAGTCTCTGCCAGTTCGGACCCCATCAACTTGTATTCATAGTTAGTATTTTTGGCTCCAATGTGTATGGACAACTGTGTATGGGCAATTGCCTATACATGTGCATTCTCTGTTGCCGCCTCCACCCTATGGCATGGCCTGCCTAATAAGGTAAGGAAGGCTCCTGTCCTCCTGGAATGCTATAAACTATGCAAAATGGAACTATTCAAGAGACTTTTTTTCTCCTGGTTAATAGGGTTGTACTAAAACACAGTGGTTCAGAAAGATGCTTTGGTAAAAGGATGAAGACTGTAGAATATACATTCTGTCTGTTGCTTTATATATGATTCTATTATTAGGGGCGTGCAAAAAAAGAGAGTATTTTTTGGGTTTGGTCTATTAGACCTGAAAAAAACAATGGTATTTTTGAAAAATCCCAGATCCCAATACCAGTATGGTATTCAGATCCAGGATTTTTTGGAAATCCCAATTTTTTTTGAGTCCAATAATAGATCTGAGAAGAAAAATACAGATGGCTTCTCCGGCAGCAGTTTAAACAGCACCACAGGAGAAGCTGGTCCTAGGATCTGTATGCGGTGGGGAGATCTGCCACACACAGACCTGGCTGGGAGGCTTCTCCTGCCCCCCAGTTTAAACTGTGGAGCAGGAGAAGCTGGCCCCAGGATTTGTGGGGGGCAGGGAGGTCTCTCTCTGCCACACAGACATTGTTGGGAGGCTTCTCCTGTCCAGTGGTTTAAACAGCTGGGCAGGAGAAGCTGGCCCAGGATCTGCATGTGGAAGGGAAGTCTCTTGCCATCCCATGCAGACATGGCTGGGGGGCTTCTCCTGCCTCATGGTAGTTTTTGTGTATTTTTTTTCCAGCTTGGTTTATGCCAAATGCACACCCATACCTATTATGTAATTTCTGCATCATTTAATGTGTTAGATTAATGCTTATGCCTTGTTTCAGCTCTGTTTCAGAATTCAGCTTGGTTTCAGATATTTGCAGTCTCACTGCATTATTTGTTGGATGGGTTATCCTTGAATTTTACTAACTTATACCGTGTAATCTGCTTTGAGTCTCGGTGAGAAAGGCAGACTACAAATAATGTAAATAAATAAGTAAACAACATTATAATGGTCTATTGCCACAATCAACCAACTCCTCTGAATTCCTAGCTTTCATTAAAACAAAAAACATACTCCATGTCCTGACAGTGTCATGATGTATGTTTTTCCAGCTCTTTCCCACATGACTAGGTAGCTTCTTCAGGACAAGAAAATGCATGATGGGATGATGTCAGGATGCTGGGTAATTTTTCCTACGTGATCCATTTGTGGGAGTGGAATACACTCATGATGCCATTTTCTGCAACAACTCTCTTTTTTGTTTAGTTTGGTAATGTAGAGATCTGCTCTGAGAGTGTCTTTTCCCAATAGTAATCAGAGGTCCCGGTCACACTGGCGGGAAAAGCCGCATCGGAAGTGCAGCTTCTTAGAGCCGCACCAAAGGAAAGCGCGGCATTGGGATCCGACGCTTCCCCCGAGCCACCACACATATTCTGTCCGGCGCGATCACATGGCTGGATGAAGTGGGGCAAAGACAGGCGAGCCGAGGCTGCTGGAGTATTTGTGCACATGCGCAGTCCGGCAGTCGTGCATGCACAGTCTGGCAGTCCCTCAAATAACATGGGCTGCCAGCGCGTCCACAATCCTATGCCCGGCCTTGCTGCGGATCTTCCAGTAGGTACTACATTTTCCCTAGTACCCCTTTGATCCACGTTTTCGGCTGGAAGGGACGGGTTGGGGGCGCGACGCTTGCCATATGTTGGCATCTGATCGTGCCTGTTTGATGCGCCCTCAACCCATCTGGTTCGCGGGGCAAATCCTCCCGTGTGACGGGGGCCAGACAAAACAAATGTTGCTCTTAAAGAGGACAATACCTTAAATGAATCAAATAAAGCTATCTGTCCTATGGATTTAAGCAGTTTGGGTATCCAAGTCCTCTTATGCAGCACTGGGAAAGTTTCCTCTTCAAGAAACAGCTTCAGTTTATAATTTTAGTGCTTGATAAACAGTCTGACCTGCTCTTGAATGCAGCAGATGGAAGACATTCCAAGTGTCAGCCTTGCAATTTGTGGCTGTGAAAGTGAAAGGAGTCTGCCCCCTTGCTGTATTACTTTCCATGAGAGATGAAGGAAGGTGAGCAACTGAGGCTGAGCCCCATGATAGTAGTGGCTGAGTGATTTTTAGGGCCTGGCTGGGTTTGAGTGATGGGGGACTGTAAATTAGTATTGAGACTAATGAGTTTGTGAGGAGAGTTTCTCCTTCCTGAAGAAGGCTGGAAATTCTTAGCATACCTTAGCATCTCATCCTATTTACATTGCCGATAGATTAACCATGGTTCGGTCACACGGGAGGTTTTAGGCCGGAAGAGGGACGGATCAGGGGCGCAGCAAATGGGCGCGATGTCACCACAACATTTGGGAATCGGCGCGCACTCGTCCCCGATCCGTCCCTACAGCCCAGTGCTGCGGAGCAAAAAAAAAAAAAGTAAAGAGAAGGACTTACCTGAAACGCCACAGCAAGCGTGGCTGTGGGATCGCCGGCACATCCGTCGTCAGGAGCATTTGAGGCTCCTGGCCGAACTGCGCATGCGCAGACATGCCTCAGTCTCCCGTCGGTGGCTTCCTCCCCGGCATCTGATCGTGCCGGGGAGCAACTGCGTGGTGGCTCAGGGGATCTGTGTGATCCTGCCACCGCGTGTCTCTTTTGGTGTGGCTCTAAAACGCCGCACTTTGACCGTGTTTTTTTCTGTTGTGTGGCAGGGGCCCATGTTTATCAATTAAGATAAAATGCAACCAGGTGTCACAGAAAACTATACTAGATACATGCAAATAGATACTGGACATGGGCATGAACCGAACCATGAAGCAAAATTCACCATGAATTTTGCCTTGTTCATGCTTTGCGAACAGAAGTTTGTGATGGGTCTACCATCATGAACTTTTAAAGCAGTTCATGGTGGTTCTGACGGTATTGTGGTCAATGATGGCTGATGATATATCTCCTGTTCCAGTAGTGAGTGTTGCAGAGTGATATAGAACTTGCACACACCAGCTTAGGTGGGTGCTATTTACACTTTTATTTACATTATATACACAGTCCTTATAGCTAATCATTCATTGTTTCAACTGACAAACTGGCATACAGTGGTATATACAGCACAGACTTATATACACCTCGGTCAGTCCAAATATCCAATCAGCACAGAGATGCTGAGTCACTGAAGCACCTCCTGTAGGCTGATGCAACATGTCCAGTCATGTGATCTCTGACTGTCATTTAGACCACCATGATCTGCCTAACAGACTGCAATCTTGTTAAGGCATTTCTTATACACATGCCGACAGGTTCATGGATAGAGCAGAAAGCAGGGGTTTAAAGGAACTCTACAAAAACAACTGAGTGGCAGGGAGACACTCTCCACCACTCAGCTGTTTCAGGCTGTCTTGTGCAGCCCATTTAAATTTTAAAGAGACTGCAGGAGACAACCTGAAAAACAGCTGCATGGCGGGGAGGCACTCCCCACTGCTCAGCTGTTTCGGGTCTGTCTTGTGCAGTTCCTTTAAAGTTTACAGGGACTGTAAGAAGATAGCCAGAAAAACAGCTGAGCATCAGGGAGTGCCTCCCAGCCGCTCAGCTGTTTTTTAGGCTGTCTTGTGCTGTCTCTTTAAAGTTTAAAGAGACAGCACAAGATAGCCCAAAACAGCTGAGCAGCAGGGAGCAAGCTGTTCCCCATCACTCAGCTGTTTTTGGGCTTTCTGCAAACCCCATTTAAAGGAATTGTGGTAACTGGGTTCCATTCAACTGGGCCATGAACCATGAACCGGTTTGGTTTACGAATAAATCTCCTGGTTCTGTTTAAGGTTCAATTCATGGTTCAGTCATGAATCATAAACCAACATGAACCACATTTTCCTGGTTCATGCCCATCCCAAGCAGTCACTGAAATTGTCATGCAGACCAACAAGAGACCAACAGGGTATAAGCTTTTTGAGAGTCAAAGCTCTCTTTGGCAGACACGAGGAGAAAATTGTATGGAAATAGAGTTCAAGGTATATGTTTAAAATATGTATAACCTACTTTGGGGTCACCCCACCAAGCAGTCTGCCTCAGTAATATAAATAACCATTTCAAATACATCAAACAGCACAATAAATCTGAACTGAAAGAAAAAAGAAACCTGAAGGTGATAAGTTAATTTAAAAAGCCAGTCCTATCACCAAACAATCAGTATAAATTTCAGCAACAGCATGGTGAATCAAGACAGGCTAGAACAATTTTCAGAAGATCAAAAGAAGGCAAAAATTAACTTCTTGGGGGTTTTATGATGCACTCTGATTATCCACATACATATGGATCACCCATGCTCATTGTGGTTATATTAGTTCCCTAGTGTTTCCAGAAAAGGTTGTATTGATCGCTAGCTTGATCACTGGATCTGGTAGTCCAGGTATGGCTCAAGAACTGCAAAATGACAGGAGGGAACACACTTTGAACTGGAGAATCAGTAGATTAATGGACCTACCTTACCCCTTCCTGCCCACAGTTTGCCTCCATAACTCCGTCCCCTTAGCCACCTCCCCCCAGATGGGTCTCTGGATGTTTTTCCCCTGTGTTGACAGGAAAAGTAGCCGTGGGGAGGCAATTCTAGAGAAAAAGCAGGGGGTAGGAGAAGAATTAACTGTCCCCTTTTGGCCACTATATTTATGCTTCAGATCAAGCTTTCTTCTTTCTGCTCTGCAGCTTATGGAAAGAGATTCAAGGCTTTGTGGAACACTAAAACTGAGGGCCAAATTTAATATGGTGGATTCCTCTCTTTTAAAAGCAAATAAAACTGGGACAAGGGTTGGTTTGTACTGAGGGCTGAGTGGAGGGATAAAATCCATTGACCCTCCATGCCATTTTATGTTCAGCTGTCCCTCAGAGCTTCTATTGCCTCAGAGAGGGGAATATTCAAGTCTTCTCTCATGGGTCAAATAATTCCATGGCGGGGAGCAAGTGAAGTGAGGAAAATGGCAAGTGGGAGAAGGATGCAACCCACTTCCTGATAATTTTGGGTTCTGATCTGAATCAGGATTCCTGTGGCTTCTGTTTCTTCATTTCACTCACAGCACTCCTGAAGTCACAGCCAGTCTGGTCCTGACTGTTGTAACTGTGAGAATATTGTGTGTGGGGAGGGGGGAATCTGGGATTCTGAGAGCACTGAGGAATGGATAGTGCCACAATCCAGGATGTGTAGCTTTAATATTTGGGTTACAGCCAGTGTTCCCTCTAAGCTGAGTTAGTGTGAGCTAGCTCACAGTTTTTTAACCTCTGGCTCACACATTTTTGTCTTAGCTCAGGAAGGATGGCTCCAGAGCACACTAATTTATGCAGTAGCCAAATCGCTTGCTCACAACTTTAATGCCAGTAGTTCACAAAGGCCCCGGTCACACGGGCCGGATATTGCGGGGGGGGGGAGGCGTGGCTGTTTGCCCCTGAGTGAACTACCGCACGGCCACCGGATCAAACGTCCCGGCGATGTCCGGTGGTTCGGGGGGAGGTGCCGATCATACGTCAATCCTGCGGTGTGGCAAAGAAGCGGCGTGGCGGGTCGGGTTCGCCATGGGGGCTCTACGCTTCCCAGATGTTGCGGTTTGATTGCGCCCGGAAAATCCGCCTATCTTCCGTCTCTGTAGCGTGGCTAATGCTCTGTGTGACTGCAGCCCTAGTATAATTTTTGCTCACAAGTCTCCACATCTTAGAGGGAGCATTGGTTACAGCATCTAAATTCTCATTATCATTACTGCTGAGAGGGAACTGATCAGGCACTCAGAATGGAAATCTGACGGACTAGTTAAAATTAGCTTGCATCCTGCTAGTTGTTCTTAAGCTATTGGTTGGACAGGGGATTGTAAATTGTTCCAAGGCATAACAGAAGGGGGGTGTTACTATGTGACCATTCACATTTGCATATTGCCTGTATTGTGTTTATGATATGTTGCTTACATGTATGAATATCTGTGCCTTTGAGAGCCAGAGGCCTCATTGCTGTGTGTGTGTGTGTTGCTATGGACTGCAATGGCAGGCCTTGCACCCCGAGATGCTTTGATCTGGCTGGTGGACAAACATAGAAAACAGGCTGGGTTGTTCAAAGTTTTAAGTGCTCATGAAACTTTACATTTGAAATACACAATAATGATCAGCAAGGGTCATGGTATCAGATCAGTTCTAAAAAAAACCATGGACGTATGGGGCTGGAGGCACCAGAAGATTGTGTGCATTTACTTTCCACAAGCCAGAATTATTCCAATACTAGCATTTGAGCAAGATCAAACCAGATATACTGTTTATGGAGCAGATATGGCTGTGACAAATCAACTATCTGTTTAAATCTACTATTTAAATAGGAGGCAGTTTCTTCTACCTATTCCATTCTTCATTCTTTCATCTTCCATCCCACAAATTCTATGCAGTGCTCCTTAGCTCCTGTTCATTACAGCATATTATTGCCATAATATGTGTGAGGATTCATGATCTCACCAGGTAGTAGGGGCTGGCATGATCTTCAGAGTCTGCTCCCATGTGACCTCAACAGGCCTCAGCCAAAGGAGGAAGGTCGCTTCTGTCTCCCAGCCACTAGAGAGTGCTAGAGCCTGTATTCTGGGCCCTTGTGAGGTCAGCCTCTGAGGATGCATCCATCCCTCTATTCCTCCCGCCTCCTGTGGGAGCAGAAACTCCCAGGGCAGTGAAGGAAGGGTGTGGTTTTCTGCTGGTCTCACAGCCAGCCCAGAATGATAGTGGCTACTGTTCCTAGTCCCACTCAATGCTCCCTATAAGCTGTGGAGTCTTGTGAGCAGAAATTGTACTTTGTGAGCTGCTGGCATTAAAGTTGTGAGCAAGCGATTTGGCTACTGCATGAATTAGTTCGCCCTGGAGCCATCCTTCCTGAGCTAAGACAAAAACGTGTGAGCTGAAGGCTAAAAAAACTGTGAGCTAGCTCACACTAACTCAGCTTAGAGGGAACACTGGCCCCACCCATTTGATCTCTCCTGGCAGTAGAGTCAGAGCACCCAAGGCTTGGCTGTTGGGCTGAACATTTCCAAGCATCTGAGCCTGCTGCAGTTGGCCAGAAGCAGCGGCAAGCATGCATGGAATTGCCCCCCCCCCCCCCCCCCCGCAAATCCCCACCTAAGTTTGGAGATGCCAGGGCTTCCTCCAGACAAGATCTAATTAGGATCACAAAATTAGTTGGCTTTAAAGGGTACCAGGGACTTTCATGAAGGATCAGTCTATGAACAGCTATTGGTCATAATGACCAGATGAAATCTCCAAGTCTGGAGCAGTATGCCATTGAATACTACTGGTCAATCATGGGGAAGTATGTTATTTATGCTATGACTGTAGGCTTCCTGAGGGCATCTAAATAGCCAGGTTTGGTCAGGCCAAGCAGCACTCTTATATTCCTAATATCATGCTCCAAGATGCAACAAATTTACTGTTAAGGCCAAACACAGTTACATGGTGGATATGTGTAACAGTCTTCCAACTCATTATTTAAATTTTCATGCAGAGATCATCAAGGATATAGATGAGGTCAGACATCAGGTTTACAATTCAATGTCATGTGATGACTTGTATGTATGAAATCATAATCACAGATTAAATATCACAGGTAGCAGTTTCAAATCATACAAATCCTAATATGTTTTCTCAGAAGAACTTACTCAGATGCAGTATTTGAGAATTCATCTGATGTTTGAGGTTGCTCCCAAAGGAGCTGCTTCTTATTTCCAGTGAAGAGTTCACTTGACTGTAACTAAAATTAGGAAAGTATTAGTAGATCCTTCTGGAACAACCTTAAAAGGCATTTTAAAATATTGTCCCTAAAGAAGACATTCTTTTGAAATGCACTGGAATCTGTAATGTATCCCATTAAATGGATTCCTGCACCTAGTGGACTGTTTTTAAAAATGTTTGGAATTTGTGCTGCTACCTCATTTTGAGTGGCACATCTTTCACATTGCATAACATGTAGATTTTAGTAAAAGCAGCTAAAATATTTAATTGAGTCATCTAGAGATGATATAGCAAGGAATGCATGAGTCAATCAGCCCTACTGCTATCCAAAGACATCAGATAATGATACACAGATTCTAAGTAATATGTTTCCCCAATATGACATGGGCACTTCCAGCTGTATCCTGCATCTTCTTCTTTTAATGGTCACAACCAGCACTTTAGTCCTGACCACCATTTTACCTCACAACACTGTACACATGCTTATTGAGTAAGAAAATCATAGTGAGATTCTGGGCTGTTCATAATTTGGAGAAGCATTACATATCTGGGCATTGCTTGCATTGTTTTCCTAGTTAATGAATGGGCACATATAGGGATGGGCACAAACCTGGAAAATGAGTTTCGGTTCATGGCGGAACCACAAACCAAACCAGGAGGCTTGTTCATGAACTGAACCAGTTCATGGCCCTATAATCTCCATTGAAATGGACCACAGCCCCTTTAAATTGGGTTTTCGGAAAGCTCAAAAAAAGCTGCTCCCCGCTGCTAAGCTGTTTTGGGCTGTCTTATGCAGTCCCTTTAAAGTTTAAAGGGACATAAGAACATAAGAGAAGCCAATTTTGGATCAGGCCAACAGCCTATCTAGTCCAAAACTCTGTCACACAGTGGCCAAAAATACCAGGTGTCATCAGGAGGTCCAGCAGTGGGGCCAGGACACTAGAAGCCCTCCCACTGTTGCCCCCCCCCAAGCATCAAGAATACAGAGCATCACTTGCCCCAGCCTGAGAGTTCCTATCTATACCTTGTGGCTAATAGCCACTCATGGACTTCTGCTCCATATGCTTATCTAATTCCTTCTTGAAGCTGTCCATGCTTGTAGCCGCCGCCACCTCCCGTGGCAGTGAATTCCATGTGTTAATCACCCTTTGGGTGAAGAAGTACTTCTTTTATCTGTTCTAACCCGACTGCTCAGTGATTCCATTAAGTGCCCACGAGTTCTTGTATTGTGAGAAAGGGAGAAAAGTACTTTTTCTCAACCTGCTCTATCCCATGCATAATCTTATACACTTCGATCATGTCACCCCCTTAGCCGTCGTTTCTCCAAGCTAAAGTGTCCCAAGCGTTTTAACCTTTCTTCATAGGGAAAGTGTTCCAACCCTTTGATCATTCTAGTTGCCCTTTTCTGCACTTTTTCCAATGTTATAATATCCTTTTTGAGGTGTGGTGACCAGAACTGTACACAGTACTCCAAATGAGGTCACACCATTGATTTATATAGGGGCATTATTATACTGGCTGATTTGTTTTCAGTTCCCTTCCTAATAATCCCCAGCATAGCGTTGGCCTTTTTTCCTGAACAACTTCATGTCATCTGCAAATGTAGCCACTTCACGGCCTACTCCCAACTCCAAATCATTAATAAACATTAAAAAGCATCAGACCGAGGACTGATCCCTGTGGTACCCCACTGCTTATCACCCTCCACTGAGAAAATTTCACATTTATACTCACTCTCTGTTTCCTACTAATTAGCCAGTTTTTGATCCACAACAGGTCTTGTCCTTTTATCTCGTGACTATTGAGCTTACTTAGGAGCCTTGGATGAGGAACTTTATCAAAAGCTTTCTGGAAGTCAAGGTAAACAACATCTATTGGGTCCCCCTTTTCCACATGTTTCTTCACTCCCTCAAAAAACACTAACAGGTTAGTGAGACAAGATCTTCCCTTACAGAACCCATGCTGAGTCTTCCTCAAGCGTGGTTAAACTTTAAAGGGACTGCACAAGACAGTCCACAAGAGCTGCACTGCAGAAAGCACCTCGTGCCATGCATCTGTTTTTCACATTGTCGTGTGCAGCCCCTTTAAAGTGACTGCAGAAAAAAGCCCAAACAAGCTGTGTGCCAGGGAGTGCTTCCCCACCACACAGCTGTTTTTCACATTGTCTTCTGCAGTCCTTCCAAACTTTAAAGAGACTGCAGAAGACAACCTGAAAGAGTTGTGCAGTAGGAAGTGCCTCCCATCTGCACAGCTGTTTTTTGGGCTGTCTTCTGCAGTCCTTCCAAACTTTAAAGAGACTGCAAAAGACAACCTGAAAGAGTTGTGCAGTAAGAAGTGCCTCCCCTCTGCACAGCTGTTTTTTGGGCTGTCTTCTGCAGTCCATTTAAAGTTTAAAGGGACTGTAGAAGGAAGCTTGAAACAGCTGAGTGGCAGGAGTGCCTCCCTGCCACTCAACTGATTTTGTAGCTTTTCGGGGGGAACAGAAAACAGGGTTTTAAAGGGACTCAAATTCCCTTTAAATCCCTGCTTTCTGCTCCATCCACAAACTGCATGAACCTCTCTAGAAGTTCATGGAAGTTCGTGACAGTGAACCCATCACAAACGTCTGTTCTTGAACCACAAACAGAAAAATTTGTCATGTGTTTTGTTTTATGGTTTGGTTTGTGCCCTTCCCTAGGCACAGATTAAGTGGTCCTACCTTCAACTAAGTTAGCATTATGGTTTGTGTTAACTTATGGTTAAGGGAAATTGAAATATACAGAACAGTGTCTGCAGCAGAGAAAAGGTGATATGTGCATTATGGACCATAAGTAATCATTGTTAGTTCCCTCTTCCTGTTTCACTCTAAACCTAAGCCAATAGTGAAAAATGATCATTTTCATTAAGTTATGCATATGGAAGAAACGGTCTTCCAAGCTTCATAAATTCCACAGTGCTCTTTGACATTTGACAGCCATCCAGAAAATTATCTGCTGAATCAAGACTTGGCGCTAACTTCTAGGGAACTGAATGCAGTGGGGTATCATTATGATTGCCTGCCAATTCCTAGGAGCTGCATGCAAAAGAAACCTGGAACTAAACTGTTAGCAGAGGCCTGAGCTCCTCAAAGTCATTGCCCTCCCCTTCTCATTTCAGGACACAGTTCCTGAAGGTCTTAAGCTGCCTTTGGCACTTGCAGGCTGACGAAAAAGCCTCCTTCTCAAAGCATTAAGCAGCATGGTTGCTTACTATGTTAATAGATGCACTGCAGATGTTTGACTCAGCGGCTTTCTGTGCTGGATGAGTTTCTCTGCAAAGTTCAGTCAGGGGATCCTGCTCCAACTAGATCCAAGTGAATGAAAGGCAGCTCCGATGTAATGTTATCCACTCTCTATGATGTTTTGTTTACTTCAAAAGTGAATCCATGTTATCATATCAAGCAGTAAATACATGGAGCCTCTATTAAAATATTTAAAATGAGCAGAAGCCCACAAGGACTTGCTGGAGGCATCTCATTCCCCCCCCCCAGTATTTCCTCTTCCCCTTTCCTGAAGGCCCCCATAGCCCCTCCCCTTTTCCTACTCCCTTCTCTCCTTCTAGGGTTGCCAACTTGGAGATGTCTTGGAATCACAATGGATATCTCAGCTACAGAGATTGGTTCCCTTTAGGTTTACCAGCTCCAGATTGGAAAACTCCTGCAGATTTGGGGGTGGAGCCTTGGGAGGGCTTTGGGGAGGGAAGTTACCTCAGCAGGATATAATGCCATAGAGTCCACCCTCCAAAGCAGCCATTTTCTTCAGGGGAACTGATACCTGTCATCTGGAAAGCAGTTGCAATTCCAGGTCATCTCCAGCCCCCACCTGGAGGTTGTATATCAAAAATGAGAGCTCACGGGAGGAGATTGTATAATTATAAAGACACTCCGTGAATGAATTACGAACAAAAGCAGAAAAATTATATTTTATGAAACAATTCAAACAATTTGAAATCTTTGTAACCATTATATATATATATATTTACAGAGCTAGGAACAAAAAGTACTTGATGTTGTTGTTGTTGTTCAGTCGCACAGTCGAGTCCGACTCTTCGCGACCCCATGGACGAGCTCTCTCCAGGCCTTCCGGTCTTCTGCCGTCCTCTGAAGTTGGCTCAACTTCATGTTCGTTGCATCGATGACACTGTCTAACCATCTCATCCTTTGCCGTCCCCGTCTTCTTTGACCTTCAATCTTTCCAAGCATCAGGGTCTTCTCCAGTGAGTGCTCCCTTCTCATTTGGTGGCCAAAGTATTTGAGCTTCAGTTTCATTATCTGGCCTTCCAGGGAACAGTCAGGGTTGATTTCTTTGAGGATTGACTGATTTGATCTCCTTGCAGTCCAAGGGACTATCTTCTCCAGCAGCACCTTGCATCTATGACACTGTCTAACCATCTCATCCTTTCCCGTCCCCGTCTTCTTTGACCTTCAATCTTTCCCAGCATCAGAAAGATTGATCAGCATCAGAAAGATACAATTAGAGTCCACAATTCCTTTGTATAAAAAACTTCAGCAGTACAATAGTTCCACGTCATATGTGAGTACCGCTATACAC
>NW_015165251.1:973941-979546 GCF_001447785.1 Gekko japonicus
TGTTTCAGATCAGTTTTCAATAAAAAGATGGCATCATAAAAATGGTACTCCCAGATCAGTGGTGTCCACGCAGCGCTTTCGTTCACTCCTCTCGGGGCCAGTTGATGATGATGGTAAAAGTCATGATGGTAAAGTAATGGTAAGAAACATCTTAAATCAAAATCAGTACTTAAATCATTAGGGATCAAGGTATTTAATTTAAAGATCCACCTGTGTTCCTGGCGAAGTAATTCCTTCATAGCCAATCGGCGCTTTGAGTCTGCAACAAAGAGCACACCACATCTAAACTGATCTTCTTTGTGGTTTTGAGAGGCCACATCTAAACTGATCTTCTTTGAGGTTTTGAGAGGCAAAATGCTCTGTAAGTGGTGCTTCCCTTGTTTGACGTTTATTTCTTGTAATATGTTCCCTAATTCTTAATTTCAGTGGTCTGGTGATACTCCCAATGTATAGCTTTAAACAATCACACTGGATAAAATACACAACAAAGGCACTTTCACAAGTGGAACTTGCATTACTATACACAGTTATATCATTTAAGATGAAATTGTCACTTTCCCACATTACCTTGCAGGCTTTACATTTCAAACAATGTCTATGTCCTACAGATTGAGTCCTAACCTGTATATCCTCCCTTATATCTGATCTTAGCTATGATGTCTTTAAGAGTTTTAGTCCTCCTATAACCTATCCTGGGTATAAATTGGCACCCTTCATCAATATCTCCAAGGAGTGGCCAGTATTTGGTAATAATCCTTTTGATAGAGAAGGAAAGAGGAGTATAATCCATTGCCCATGTAACACCTGATGATGGGGGTGGGGGGGAGAACAACTGGTTTCTCAAATAAGGATTTTCTTTCACGTAGTTCAGCCCTTTCCTTAGCTCTAAATAGTACATTTGAGGGATAGCTCCTATTCCTAAAGGCACAGAGAAGTTGTTCAGAGTCCTATAAATAATCACTTTCCCTGGTTGTATTTCTCTTTATTCTTAACAGTTGTGAAAAGGGAATATTGGCCCCAGTCACACGGGCCAGATATCGCATGGGGGAGGCATGGCAAATTGCTCCGGTGCAGTTTGATCTGCAATTATATGATCAGACGCTCGGAGCCAGCACGTAAACGAGGGGCCGGAGGGGAAAGCCGTGTGCCAGCGCAATCACACCACGGGCATCCGGAGGCATCCCGTAGCAAACTATTTGCCAGTACTTTGGAGGTACTACTTTTTTATTGTGCATTTTCGGCGGTAACCCACGGGTTGGCCATGGGTGCACTCCAGTTCCCAGATAATCCACCCACCACCCGTGGCTCTCCAGCAGCAAATTCGCCATGTGAATGGGGCCATTGTATCTCAAATGTGCCAGGTGGAAAGAACTGAAGCTGAGTAATGTATTTCTATCAGTTGGTTTTTTAAAAGTCCTAGTGGCCAAAAATAAAGAAGAGGTTTTAAAGACAGTCACATCCAGGAACTCAACCTGTTGGATGGTATAATTCCAAGTAAGCTTAATATTAGAATCCACATTATTAAACCAAGTACAAAATTGCTCCACTGAAGCTTTGTCCTTATATATGATGAAAATATCATCCAAAAAGCGATAATGCTTTTCTATATTTGAGAAAAAAATATTTTGTTCAGGATGTAATATAAAGGTTTCCTCAAGTTCTGCCATATACAGGGCCTGCAAGACGGAGCTCTTCCGCCAGGCCTATGAGTAGGAGCCGCCACAGCCACTAACACCACCGCTTTTTCCATCAAGAGAGACCACCGGGTGGGAGGGGTAACATCTTTACCACCCCAACCTCTCCCACTGTGCGTAGGATGTTATTTGTGAGTTTATTTATGCATCTGTAGTATTGATTTTAAATTGTTTTAACCTTGTATTTATATTTGTATTTGTAGTTTGTACACTGAATGCACATGGTGCCTTGTGTGAGCCGCCCTGAGCCCGTTCGCGGGGAGGGCAGGGTATAAATGTAATAAAATAAATAAATAAATTATACTATGCTTTTATGCTTTGCATTGTTCTGCAATATGATAATTTAAATGCCAGGAAACATAGGGTTCATTTTGAAGGGTTTTCTTTTTTCTTTTTAAATGTTGATTTCAGAAACATAACTCAAGCAGAAACTGGGATTCTAACATTACACATTCAATTCTGTCAAGCATTTCAAGTAATACTAAACCCCCAAATCCAGGAAGAAATTTTCAGCAACTCAAGGAGTTAGTAGTATACCCTAGTAGAAACCTCCCTGCATCCAGGAAGATTAATAGCAGGGAGAAGATTTTGTGTCTAGCCTTCTCTGGGCTATGCTAGTCTTCTGTGGTCAGAGATCAGCAGCACAGTTTTTAAACACAGATCCCATGCACAATCCACTTGCCATGTTTAATGATATTGTCAAACAACAATTTCATCAGTCTTCTATTTACAGTCTTCTATCTACCTTATTTCTGCCTTACAGGTACTTATTCAAGCCTTACAATACTGTGATGTTGGATAAGCTGAGAGATGGTGATGTACCCAAAGCTACTAATTAACTTCATGGCTGAGCAAATATCTGAAAACAACTCTACCAAGTCTACACCTACAACACTCCACAGGGACAACTAGTTAAGGTAACATTTGTAGAGCTTGCACAAGTTCCCCTGAAACAAGCAGAGACTGTGTTGATTTCTGAAGAGAAGATTCTGAAAAGCAACTTACATGATCAATCAGTTCACGAACCATGCCATTCCACTGTCCACTGGCATCATCCCGGGCTCCGTATTTCCCATCTTCCACCAGTTTAATTTCATAGGTAAATCCTAGGAAGGTTGATAGTTCCCTGAGGAGGTCAATACAATATCCCTCAAATCTATCATTTCCATACAAAGGTTTGTCAGACTTCTTGAACATCACATATGGCTCTTCCTGGAAAAAAAAATCAAAATAAAGAAATTGCACACTGCTAAGGGCTCCAGTATAGAATTTTTTCAAGATACAATTGGTCGTCCTGGTGGTGGACGTTGTGCTTTATGTATTTTAGGAAGGATGTAGAAAACTGGAGTTCTAGGGTGGTTGTTAGTAAGAAATTTTCCAGTCATTTCATCAATATAACCTGCCAAGAGACCCTCCTCAACTGTAATAGAAATAAGCCTTTGAATATGAGATGTTGGATCCATATTAAGCTTTTGATAATTCAAGGGATCCCCTAGTTGCTTGTGGACTTCCTGCAAATAATCCTGCTTGTTTAAAATCACTACTCCTCCCCCTTTATCAGCTTCCTTGATAAACATTTATCATCTTTTAAGGATTGCAAAGCTAGCCACTCCTGATGAGATAAATTCTTAGGTTTATTTTGGAAGTGATCCTCTAATGTTTTGATAACCTTTAGTACCATACGCTCAAAAGTGTTTATTGAAGCATCAAAGATGCCAGGGACAAAAGTAGACTTAGGATGCCATTTACATATTTCAGTGTTAGGAGAGTCACCAAACAATTTTCTTAGCTTTATCAGTCTGATGTAAGTTGTGTCAGAATATTTATAATTGGGTGTTGGCACAAACCCACTGCCTTTGTTCAGTACTTGTTCTTGTATGGTAGTCAGTTGCTTACAAGAAAGATTAAAAATTAAATTCCCCCCTTTTCCCCCAATTCCATTTGCCACTCCCTAAAAAACGACTCAGATTAGGTTCCTCATTATTACTGTTTCTATTTCTTAAACGGCTTGAGTAACGAGCTTCCTCTGTGGTACTAGATTCAGTATCATCCCCTGATGTATCTATATCTGTGTAAGTTTGTAGAGGGTTTGCCCAAGAAACTCTTTTTGGTCCTTGATAGGAAGACCACCATGTATAAATATTGCCAGACGTATAGTCTCTAGTGTCTCTGTTAAGTTTTTCAATCTTTTCTGCTCTTGTTTTAGACTCAAAGCTTTTTACTTGGGCTTCCAAATCTTTAATTTTCTGTTCATAAGCAGAGGAAGGATTTTTATCTTTCAAAGTTGTGGTAGCCAGGTCAATATCCGTTTTTAAAGAAGTAACCCAACACAGAGCTGACAACCCTAATCCACCCCCAAAATATTCAGGTATTTCCCAACCCAGAGCTGACAATCTTACATATTGTGTGTAGGGGAGGAGGCTGTGAGTTGGTCACTTGTCTAAGGTGACTTAGAGAGATCATTGCAAAGGAAAACTTTGAACCAGATTGATTGCATGTGCTGTCTGTTATGCCACTCTACCATTCAGCTGTATTGATTTTTAGGAACTAGTTCGTGTTTACTAGGACCTCTTTCCCTGGAGGAAATGGCTGCTTTGGAGGGTGGAGTCCTAATTTGGAGTTGGCAGCCCTATCTTCTTTCCACCCAATCTCCAACCTAACTTTACCTGCTCCTCTGTCTTAAGCTTTTCCTCTCTGTCCCTTGCCAGCCTCTGCTTAGGAAAACTATGGCCCACTTATGTGGTGCCAGCCACTGGGCCAGGCCACTTGTGGGGGGTGCCTCACTTTTCCATGCATCTACTCCCAGACCTATTTCTTCTTGCCTCCCCTCCCAGCAACCCCCATGTCTCCCCTTTACCTGTCTCATTTTCTCCTCAGGCATTCACCAACCTACATTTAGTTGCCTCCCATCTTCAGCTATATTTATTATTGGTTTATTTCATTTACTAGCAGTAAAGCCCGTTGTGAAAGCAATACAACGAGATCTAGAAAGAGGCTCTGGGGCAGTGCTCTGGCTTTGGGCAAACAGTGTCAATTTGCTGTGGTGACCTCAGCAGGGTATAATGACAGAGTCCACTGTTTTCTCCAGAGGAACTGATCTCTGCTACCTGAAGAGCAGTTGTAATTGTGAGTAATCTGTAGCCCTCACCTGGAGATTGGCAACAATTGTTACCCAGGACAAAATGGCTGGTTTGGAGGGTGGAGTCTATGGCATTCTACCTGTCTGAGGTCCCACCCCTCTGCAAACCCCACCCTCTCCAGGCTCCACCCCTCAAATCCCCAGGAATTTGTCAGCATGTAGTTGGCAACCCCATCTCCTTCCCAGCTAGCCACCAACCTCCCCATCTCCTTCCCAGCTAACCACCAACCTACCATTATCTGCCCCTTTGACTTCAGCTGACTTCTGCCCTCCCTTCTGCAGAGCAGTTGTAATACTGAGTGCTCTCCAGCCCTCACCTGGAGATTGGCAACAATGGTTCCCTATGTGAGACTGACTGGTTTGGAGGGTGGAGTCTATGGCAGTGTACCTGTCTGAGGTCCCACCCCTCCTCAAACCTCACCCTCTTCAGGCTCCATCCCTCAAGTCTCCAGGAATTTCCCATCTGGAGTTGGCAACCCTATCAGGACTGGCCCCAATGTGTTTTCTCCCAAAGGCCAAAGTAGGTGACAGGACCAAGCTTAGTTGCCTACCAACAGGCACTGAGGGGAATGTAGGGTTGCCAGCTCTAAGGAGGGAAATACCTGGAGGTTTGGGGGGTGGATTCTGTAGAGGGCCGGGCAACGGAGGCACCGGCCTTCCGTCGCCCGCCTTGCCCCCCCAATCTCGGCCCGGGCACCCGCGGCTCCCACCAGCGGCCGCCCGACTCCAGACTCCCCCGCGGCCACTCCAGCCAGGCGACGGAGGCATCGGC
>NW_015165251.1:981592-993094 GCF_001447785.1 Gekko japonicus
GACATCCGGCCGCAGGGTCCGTTTCCCCCCACTCAACCCCACTCACTCCAGGGCCGGCGACTGGAGGTGCAAGCCTCCGGCTGCCGGGTCCGTTTCCACCCCCCCCACTCCAGGACCGGAGACAGGAGGCAGAAGCCTCCGGTCGCCCACTCCCTTCCCCTCCCCCACCACCCACTCCCAACAGGCACTGAGGGGAATGTAGGGTTGCCAGCTCTAAGGAGGGAAATACCTGGAGGTTTGGGGGGTGGATTCTGTAGAGGGCAGCATTGGGCGGGGGGCGGCGGAAGGACTCAGCAGGTATAATGTCATAGGGTCTACCCTCCTAAAGCAGTCATTTTCTCTAGGGGAACTGATCTCTGTCATCTGGAGATCAATTGTAGCAGTGGGAGATCTCCAGGTCCCACCTGGAGATTGGCAACCCTAGGGGAAAGTCAGCTGCACAGCAGGGGGTTGAAGAGAATGGTTTGATGGCTGCTGGGCCAAGATTGGCAACAATAGTTCCCCAGGAGCCCCATCGTAAATGCACCAAACAATTCCTCAAGATTTTCCAAAACACTACTCTGTTTTGGGCTCCTGGGGAACTTTGAAGTAGCACCAAAGCTTTAAGATCTCTCCAGCTGTCACCTGGAGACTGGCAACAGCTTGTCTGGAGTGTGGGCAGCATGGCATTGTATCTGTCTGAGGTCCCCCTCTTCCTCCTCCTCCTCAAATCCCACCCTCAGCAGGCTTCATCCCTAAAATATCCTGGAAGTTTCCAACCTGGAGTTGGCAACCCTATCTGCCTGTCTTAAGTTTTACAAACCCCCCCACACACACACACAGCCTCTGCCTAGGGAGCAGCTGACATCATTCTCCCCACCTCCGTTATTCTGCTGCAGCCGCCACTGCCGCCGCCGTTGTTGCCTTCCACGCGCCTCCGTAGAGGAGGGTGCCCCCTACCCTTCTAAGGGTAGGTTCCCATTTATCTACTCGCCGTCAGTTACTTCGGCTTTCGAACCGCTGGGTGGGCGGGGAGATGGAGATTCAAACCCGGACCTGGACCCACCCACCCCAGAATCACAATTGCACTCCAGATGACAAAGATCTGTCACTCTGGAGAAAATGGCTGCTGTGGAGGATGGTTTCTATTGCATTATATCTGGCTGAGGCCTCTCCCTTCCCCAAACCCTGCCATCCTCAGACCCCACCACAAAATCTCTAGGAACTTCCCAACCTGGAGTTGGCAGCCTTAGCCAGGCCTGGCACCAATAAATCCTACCTCAAAGGCCAAAATGTCTGTCTCCATCTAACCCTCCTCATTCTTAAGAAGACAACTACAGAAGACAGCATTCTGAGCAAACACATACGGAACTACTTTGCACAGTATTCTGAGTCTGGGTCGCACATAGTATGTTCATAGGGTGTCTATAAAGTGGTGTTTTAATGTATTTTATTTATTCTTTTAATGTGATTTCATATGGTTTTATTTCATTTTATTGTTACCCTCCTTAGGTCCTGGCTTGGTCAGGTGAGTTTATATGTAGTTAACTTCAAATGACAGTGGAAAATGAGAGGCAGGGGTGGGAAATCCCCCACCCCACCAGGTGACTGGCAAACCCATTGGTACCTGGAACCCCATATTCAGTACAAGGGAAAGCTTTGGCCTCTGTTCCTTTGCTTTCAGATCCTCCAGCCTTTTGATTGGCTTCTATGACAAACAGGCCTGCACTGTGGGACTGTTATGCTCCAAGTACAGGATTTCATGCCCTGGATCTTTTATGAGCCAGAATCTGTCTGCTACATCAGTCTCTAGACATCTCACGCTCAACCTTTGAAAGCTTTTTACAACCTTTGTTGTTGTTGTTCAGTCGCACAGTCGAGTCCGACTCTTCGCGACCTTAACTGGAATGAAAGTTGGTGTGATACGATACAATCCTTTAATGCCCTTTTCCCTGATATAGTTGCCTTTTTCTTTTCTTTTTGACATACCCTCCTTTTGGGGGGGGGAGGAGTGCAAAGAGTGAAAAATATTTATAGTGTTATCACAGGAGGCAAAGCTATTTATGAGGTGGGGACAAGTGCTCTCAGCATATGTGCTGGCCACTTTGCAGAGCTGGCTGGAGTACAGCCACTTGCTGCTCCCTCATCATCTGCCAAATGGGCTGGGATTAAGCCTTCCTCAGTGAATGATTCCTGTCTCACAGGTTTTAGCCCATTACTTTAACGGCAGTTAGTCATCAGTAATGAACCATGCAGTTAACTTGCCGGTGACAGCACGGCTAATTGAAGATGTGGCAAGAGGTTCTTTTAATATTATGATTTTCCCGCCATTTGCTTTCAGTATCTCTGCGCCTCAGCAAAATCCTATCAATGTTTTAATTACCTTAGAGAACAATAACTTCATAAAGGCTCCAGCTTTTTGTCTGAAGTGGGTTGCCTGGAGATGAGATATATTTCAAGTTTCAAATCTCTTAAGGCAGCTATTTGAGAACAAGGAAGGCAAAGACAATAAATTCTCCCTACCTACCTGCTGATGGTACTTGGAGTAGTAAATTTTTAAATGTCTCATATCCACACATATCTATTCTAGACAGCCTCTCTCATCCTTGCTGTAGCTATCAAGATTATTATCTACCTCTTATGTTACAAAAGAACCATTCCAAGTAACTCTATAAACGTATCAGAGAACTTCTGTTCATCTCATCATACTTAGATGGTTTATGAAATGACAGCTATAGTGGTGGAGAAGGCTTTCTTCTCTGTGACCATTGCCTTGCCTGAATCATGTCCAGCACAATTTCCAAATTAGAATTCCAAATTAATTGCGATTTGCATATTAGCTGTGATGAGTTTGCACTGCATATAGATCCCGTCCCATTTGAATGCTAGTTATTATGTGGATTGTGCCAGTAGCACCAATTGCTCAGTTTGTATGGATAGTTTTTTTATTAATCTATCTGTCTGATGTAGACAAGATCTTCAGAACTGTGATGGCCAACACCCTACCCTGGCTAATAAAATCATGCTGAGATATAATAAAGGCACCTCACATTAGAATAGTAAGTCCAGGTCTGTTCTCCGGCCCATGACCAAGGAAAAGGAGGGTGTGGTGGCGGTGGCAAGAGCAGTGAAAAGACCCGCATCAGGTTGGCTGGCTGGAGGGTCCCCCCCCCTTTCCTCTCTCTCAGTTGGGCCAGGCTGTGCACATGTGGCTGGTGCCCCCCAGACCCGTAGCCAGGATATTTTTTTAATTTAGGGGGCCTTTAAATAAGTCAGGGGGCACTGATAAAATTAAAATAAAATAAACTCACACTCACCAGTTGGATCAGGCAGGAGCAGGGTTATTTCCCCTATTGTGGAGGGTGGGTGTAAGTGGAAGTCACTGACTCCGAGTAACCTGAGGAGGATTCCCTCCTCCTCTCCTTTCCCCCTCAACCACATTGGCTGTGTGGAGTGCAGGGAACTAAGGCTTCTGTTCGGTTCTCTATTTATTTATTCCTGGCTGACTTCGTCCTTCCACGGCGATGTTGCCTCGGTCACGCCCCCACCCACCGCCCTGCTGGGGGGCTTTCTGCTGCAGCACTTCTCAGACTTGGAAGTGGCAGCCCGCCCAGGGAGACAAGCCAAAGTAGGAGAGGTAGGTGTGCAGACAAGATGGAGATGGCTGCTCTGCTGCTGCTGGTGGCTTGTGTGCGCCCTGCGTTGGTGCAACTGGGCTGAACTGAGAAGGTGGGAGCTGAAGGAAAAACCCGGGAGGGGAGGCTGAGGGAGTGCCGTGTTTCTCTCTCCCTTGGCGGCCAGCTTCCTTGGCGATGAGAGCACAGGTGCATGCAAGCGAGTGAGGTCTGCAATCTTGCACAGGAGGGAGAAGGGGAGAAATTTCTGTAGTTGCAGGTTCAGCCACAGGACCCACAGGACCCACAGCCCCCTGGCCCCACCTCACCTGCCAGCCCACTTGCCTGGCTGCCTTGCGCTGCTTCATGCTGTGGCTGCCCTGTGCTGCCAACTCAGGACCGCCGGCCTGGGATGGAACCTGTGGGGCTGCTGGCAGGTGGGGAAGTTGGGGGGCCTTGGCAGGAAGTTGGGGGGCCGGGCCCTGAAATGCTTCAATGTAGCTACGAGCCTGGCGCCCCCTCTCTTCCACCTGTCAGAGGTGGGGGAGGTCACCGCCTCCCCGTCAGTGTGCATGTGTGCTGGGCCTTCCCCTTTGCTTCAGCAGCGGAAGCTACCTCCTTTGCCACTGTTGCTGCCACCTTCTCCTCCTCCTCTGCCTGCCTCTTGTGCTCTTTCTCTGCTGTGATGCTGGAGAAGTGGCTCTTTGGGAGGAGACAAGAGGGAATGAAGAAGACAGTAGGGAGAAATTCATTACGTGTGAAGTTTGTTGTGGTGGGGAGCTGCCGATGGAAATGGGCATTAGGGGAAGTGTAGGAATGGAATGCTAGAGTGTATCTGGAGGGTGGGGTATAAAGGACTGGAGGGAGGGGCATGGAAAGGAAGGGTTGAAGTGTATACAATGGGGTGCCTGGTGGAGACTGTGCTTGGAAAGCCATGGGAGAGGAGGAGGAATACATATGCTGGGGTGAGGGAAGGTGCAGAGCGTTTGTGTTGGGGGGGGGTACTCAGTGTAGATTACACATAGTGAGTCAGTACCATTGACAAAATGGGACATTCACACTGCTCCCTACCTACCAATGAAAGGATGCCACAAATCGCAGGTAGGTGGGGAAACAGTGTGATTCTGTACTGAATGATAAGTTTTCTGAAGTTGGCATTAATAATCTTTACCAGTTTTGGGGTTTATATTACCCCAACTTAAGGCTTTTGCTTCTGAAATTGTTTGGGACAATGTACATCTATGAACAGCTCTTTTCTGTAATAAATGTCAATAAATCAAAAGTACATTCTCAGGTTACAGATACACACCTAAACAGCATATTCAAGATTACTACAGCACAGATATTGACTCCAGATTTTGATGCAGTAATTCAGAGCAAGAGATGTCAGTTATGAAAGACTGTTAAATAAAGAAAATACTGTAAGAATGTTACTATTGTAAGCATGTTTCTATTTTGAGTAAAAACTAATATCATTAATTGGGTTTGCCTTTGTCCTTTATAAAATTTCTATCTCTGGTACCTGACATTACATTTTATGGCACATGTGCCCCATCCTGATAAAGTACATTTATGTCAGATCTGACCCTTGTAACAAAAGAGTAACACCTCTGCCTTAGACAAAGAGGTTCAGGCAAGCTATAAATCTGTTTCTAATATGACCTTTGTGGATAAGATAATTAAACAGGTGATGGCTGAGCAACTTCAGCAGTTCCTAGATGACATAGAAACATAGAGCTGGAAGGTACCCCAAGGGCCATCTAGTCAAACCACTTACCCAATGCAGGACATTCACAGCTACCTCCCCCCCACTCCCCCAGTGACCCCTGCTCTATGCCCAGAGGAAGGCAACCCCACCCCCACAAAAAACCTCCAGGATCCCTGACCAATCTGGCATGGAGGAACATTCTTTCCTGACCCCAGAGTGGCAATTGACACATAAGAAAGGGCCACACGAACTGAGAACATAAGAACATAAGAGATGCCAATGTTGGATCAGGCCAAAGGCCCATCCAGTCCAACACTCTGTGTCACACAGTGGCCAGAAATACCAGTGCCATCAGGAGGTCCAGCAGTGGGGCCAGGACATTAGAAGCCCTCCCACTGTTGACCCCCCCCCAAGCACCAAGAAGACAGAGCATCACTTGCCCCAGAGCCCCTAGCTATACCTTGTGGCTAATAGCCACTGATGGACCTCTGCTCCATATGCTTATCTAATTCCCTTTTGAAGCCATCCATGCTTGTAGCACCCACCACTTCCTGTGGCAGTGAATTCCAAGTGTTAATCACTCTTTGGGTGAAGAAGGACGTCTGAGCAACTTCAGCAGTTCCTAGATGACATAGAAACATAGAGCTGGAAGGTACCCCAAGGGCCATCTAGTCAAACCACTTACCCAATGCAGGACATTCACAGCTACCCCCCCCCACTCCCTCAGTGACCCCTGCTCTATGCCCAGAGGAAGGCAACCCCACCCCCACAAAAAAAACTCCAGGATCCCTGGCCAATTTGGCTTGGAGGAACATTCTTTCCTGACTCCAAAGTGGCAATTGGTATTGCCATGGGCACATAAGAAAGGGCCACAAGAACTGAGCACTGGCTCATCCTTTCCTGCCCTCCCTCTCACAATCTGCCTAAATTCATACTGAGTCATATAATCAGCACTGCTTTTAGGTGGCCATCTAGACTCTGTTCAGAAACCGCCAAAGAAGGAGAGGCCACCACTTCCTGACACATCTGTCTTTGATTCATCGATCTAATTTCAGGCCTAGTTTTGGTCAGTTGCGTGGATGACATCTGTTTACAAGGAAAGAAGCAATATTCCCCCTTTGGTTCTTTTTGATCTGTTTTTAGCCTGACAAAACAGACCACTCTATTTTGTTGACATGTCTGGAGACCAAACCGGAGGGGTGGGTGGGACGGCACTTCATTGGGTTCAGTCTTTCTTGGCTGATCATATTAAAGTTTGATTCAGGTGTGCTTGCACATGAAAGCTTATACTTTGAATAAAACTTTCTTGGTTTTAAAGGTGCCACTGGACTCAAATATTAAAGTTTGATTATTGAGGCTATCTGACATGGCAGTTTGGGATTTATCCCACAGAATATATGGCATGGATCTGTCAATTCACTGATGCTTTTCAGCCTGTACATCTAGAATTGTAATGAAGTTGTCTGGAGATTTAGGTTTGGTGTCATCGATAGTCACAGCACTTTGCACTAACTGTAGTCTCTGAACACTCTTCAAGGGTAGCTCCAAGTAGAGTGCATTGCAATAGTCCAGCCTAGAAGCAACATTATGGCTAGATCAGACTGAGCCAGGAACACTGGGTGAAAGCACTCAGAACCACCGCAGCCACCTGATTTTCTAAGGCAATCGTGTTGAGCAGTGCTCTCAAGCTGCAATCCTGGCTTTTCAAATGAAGTATAACCCTATCCAAGATAGTGGAGCTCTCAAGTCCCTAGTCTGCCTATGCTAACCCAGAGAATCTCTGTGTTGTCAGTGTTAAGTTTCAGCTTCTTTGCCCTCATTCAGTCCATTACTGACTCCAAGCACCCGTTAAGAGGAGAGGAGGAGGTTGGATTTATACCACGCCCTTCACTACCCGAAGAAGTCTCAGAGCGGTTTACAATCCCTTTCCTTCCCCCTCTCCACAACAGACACCCTGTGAGGTAGGTGGGGCAGAGAGAGCTCTCCTGAGAACTGCCCCTGAGAGAACAGCTCTGAAAGAAGTTATGACTGACACAAGGTCACACCAGTGGCTGCATGTGGAGGAGTGGGGAATCAAATTTGGTTCTCCGAGATTAGAATCCGTGCTCTTAACCACTACACCAAACTACAACAACAGAATCCTCAGAATTAGGTGGAAAAGAAAAGCAGAGCTGGGTATCATCACAGCCCATGCCTCCTGATGACCTCTCCCAGTGGTTTCATATAGATATTAAATAGCATGGGGATTAAGAACAAACCATTAAGAACTCCACAGGCCAATGGCCATAGGTCAGAATGGGAATCCCCCAACACTGTCCTGGCAGAGACACTCAAGCAAGGATCTCTTCTTACAATAAAAGTTATCTTTATTAAGAAAAACATCCCAAGGTTTGCCAGGCAAGGTGCCTAGTAAGACACTATGACAGTTGCCAACACAGTACAATCCTATTTAGTGAAAACACAGAAAATAAAACATGCAAGTAAAGTTTTACCCCCCCCCCCCAGCATGCAGAAAACGAAAGGCCTTTCAGGCTGAACTCCTAAAGTTTCTGGAGAGTAATGCCTCTTCTGGATCCTTCAAGAGTCAGCGAAGGTCTGTTGAGACTGACTAGCATTTGTACCAAATGATCAAAGGGGTCCCCCAATAATTAAATTACAGTTGTAAATTAACATTTTGAAGTTGAGACTATTTACAGGAGATTGCTTCCTTGCGTCTCACACTCCAAAAGTTACAGTTTGCTTACAGGACCAGCACAGTGTCATTGTTTTTTCCTGGTGTTCCCAACATTGAAGATAAACTATTCTTTGATGTTATCTCCGAGATGGAAGTGGGGATGTGAGTCCCTGTATCTCAGGAGTCAGTTTGCCTTACGGATTGAAGCCTGTCACTGCCCAAATGGCCTTTCCTGTTAGATACATTTTATTTCCTAGGAAATTGAGTCTCACACCTATGGTAATTTAATTTCATTTAAGTCCTAAGACTGGAATGTGTGAACCTTTGAGTACATGACGGAGAGAGAGGCTTGCCTGGAACAAAGGGTTTGCAAAGAATCATGGGGTTTGGTTCAGTGAGGCAGGCCAAGCCTGTTTGCTGTTTTGCTAGCAAAGACAGAGACAGATACATGGATTTTATAAACTATTTGGTTCATTTTAAACCCAAACCTTCTATATTTCTAAAATTTCTTACCACAGTTTTCAGTAGAGAACTGTTCCAAATCCTGATCTAAAGCCAGATTGAAATGGGTCCAGAAAATCAGTCTTTCCCACGAGCCCCTGGAGCTGGGAAGCAACCACCCAGTCTAGCAGCCTGTCCAAGAATGGAAGACTGGAGCCTGGCTGGAAGTTCTCCAACATGCCTCAGGGAGGTTTTTTCAGAACAAGTCTAATCATAGCCTCCTTGAGCACAGGTGACACAACTCTGACTCACAAGGAAGCATTTACCACTCTCCTTACCCACTTGGTGAGCCCCCATCTGACAGCTGTAATCAGCCAGGAAGGGAAAGAATAAAGGATACAGGTGGCAGGCCTCACCTATCCAAGGATACAGTCAACATCCTTGGTGCCACAAGCTGAAAGATACCCATATAAATCAGACAAGCAGATGCCAAAGGTACATCATCTGAACATGCATCCATGCCAGCATCTAACCAAGAGCAGATATGGGTGATTTTGTCTGCAAAGTAATTAGCGAATTGATCATGCAAACCATCTTGTGGTCAGAGTCCAGTTCCCTGAGGCTATGACATAAGAGCCTGAATCACATGGAACAGCTTCACTGCCATGGTTCTAATATGGGCTGTATGCCATGTTCGGTCAGCCTTTTAGAGTTTTCTGCCACTGATCCCCTAGCTGTCATCCCATCTGTTTAATTGCCATCAGTTCCCTTGTAAACCATGAAGGCTGCTTGGCTCTGTCCTGGGGTGAGAGAGTGCTTACAGGCCATTGTGACAATGGCCCAGGCTGTTTCTCTGTTCTAGAGAGTGGTCAGGAACTTGACAGAATTGTCAGCAGCCAAGGTGGGAATCCCCAAACTCAGTCAAGAAGCCATCAGTATCCATCAAGCATCTGGGGCTGACCATCTTAATGGGTCCACCACCCCTGCAGAGGGAAGGGGAAGCAGTGAGTCTAAACTCTATCAGGTAATGATATGTCCATGACAAAGATGTACGCTTTAACCCCCCACTTTCAAATCACCCTCCCCATCAACACAGGCTGCAGTCACACGGAGCATTAGCCACGCTACAGAGACGGAAGATAGGCGGATTTTCCGGGTGCGATCACAGCGCCACATCTGGGAAGCGTAGAGCTCCAGTGGCTCACAGGAGGCTTCCCGCCGAAGATGCGGGGTAAAAAACTAGTACCTCCAAGGTACTAGTTTCTGGAAACTGCGGGGCAAGGGCGGGCATCTGATCAAGTTTCCAGTGGCATCCAGTGCCCGCCCATATCCTGTCGCGAAAAGGTTTCCCCCCCCAAGTTTCCATGGGATGCGCACAAGCACCCAATGGAGCATGCGAACACTTGGGTTAGAAAAAAAAACCCCGTCGATCCGCTTCTTTGCCGCACCACAGGAGTGACGTACAATTGACACCTCCCTGGCACCTTCCCCCCCAACCACGGGACGTCAGTGGGACGTTTGATCCCGCTGCCGCGCGGTAGTTCACTCCAGAGCAAACAGCCACACCTCCCCCTGCGATATCCGGCCCGTGTGACCGGGGCCACAGTAGACCAAATCCAATGTGTGCTCTGCTAAATGTGTGTAGCCAGTAATTACTTGAGACAGGCCCATGGTTGTCATATTCCACATTGTCATTTTTGTCACTTGTTTGTCCCTATTGCTTCAGGGCCCCCCCCCCCCAATGTGTTTTGGCCTGTTTTGTAGTCCCAAAGCAATAGGGACAAATGAGTGACAAAAATGACAATGCAGAAGAGCATATAGAGGCCATGGAATCCTGAACCCCTCCTGAGAGCTTCATCTTGGCATGGATGTTGAAGTCAGCCAAGTCTACCAGTCTTGGGGTCTCCACCAGCACACCCTAGACCAGCTCAGTTAGCTCACAAAGAGAAATAATTAGACATTGGGGTGGGTGGTACACTGCAACCAGTGAGGAGGGTTAATAATTGTCTTTGGGGGCACACCAAAGCAAAGAAAGAAATCTTCACCCACTGCTGGAAGACAATAATAGAAGAAGATCATATCACCATGAGACCTCAAGTATGTTATTTTGAGAAATATAGCATTTCTCTATGAGATGTTACTGTGTAGTCTGGAGCCTAGTTTGTATAGAGACCAAGATTGCTCCCCAGTGGTCAACCCCCTCAAAGTACCATTCCCTATAACCCTTTTTAAGAGAAACCTAACTTGTTTGGAGATTAGGAAAGGGAGTTGTTTAGTGTGTTACCCAAATCAGACCCTGTGGCAGGCCAATCATGTGACAACATACCCTACAGGTAAAAAACCCAAAACACAAGCTTTGAGGTAAGAAGGGACCATTTAGTCTGTTACATACATGACTTCCAGGTTGGCACAGTTAAAGCATAAAGAAAAGAAGGAAGGGAGACAAGCACTTAAGCAGCAAGTAAATTTATTACCCTGATCAAGACAGATGAGAAAACAAGGAATCAGTATGCAAAATCTAGATAGAAACTGATAAAAACTATTCACTTTGCATAGTCTTAATGTGTTGCTGCATTACTTTAAGCTAGATACCTGATTAAAGTTATTTGATTCCAAACTGTGTTCCACCTACATGGCTAGGTCATAGCAAACCAACCCAGATAAAGACGATAGGTGATGGGTTGCCTGAATGGTGTGGCTGAGTAGGCAGGGATGGATAGAAAGGAGGGTGTCCCTAACCAGGTTGCAATGATGAGGGGCTGGCAGGCTGCAAGACAATCCAGTCCTGACTAGAGAGTGGAGAAGCTAAGCAAAGAAAGTAAATGGATAAAAGGATGGAAGGGGCTACATTCAGGATGGAAGATAGAATGGAACAGAGGAAATTGTACTCTGTCTTGATGACGAAGGTCTGGTAACTTTGTGTTGATGACGGTGGAAGATTGTTCTGGAGGGAATCCAACTACAAAGATGGAGGGTTTGGGGTGCCCTTCCTAATCACCTGCATTTACCTGGGTGCAAGTGGAAGACATCTACCATTAGCCTATTTTAGTGTAGACTAAGATAAGAACATAAGAATATAAGAGAAG